>NW_010973389.1:3401591-3690501 GCF_000737465.1 Haliaeetus leucocephalus | reverse complement strand
GGGGCAGAGCTGAGCCGTGCTGGGATTTTGCGCGGGGTGTGTGGGGGGTGTCTTTCCAAGACCTGCCTCGCAGCAGTGTCCCTCTTGAAGCAGGAACTTCAGGGCTTCCGTGCCTGTATGTATAGGTATGCATCTCCAGCTGTGCATGTAGATATTTTGGAGCTTTTCCCAGCTGCAGCTCGAACAAAGACCAGGGCCGGCTCCGCTCCCCTTTTTCGGTGCAGCGAGCCGGGATAACGGCGCCGAAATGGGCTGAGATGCAGCCGAGGGGGAAGGAGGGTGGAGGGGAGATGGAGCCCAGCCCCGGCAATGGCTGATGGAGCAAAGTCTGGGCAGAGCCACTCGTGATCCTGGCTCCTGCACCCCCCCCTTCCTACCCCCCCAGCATCCTTCGGGGTAGGCTGCGGTGGCCAACGTGTGGGGAGATGACCCCCAAGGGACCATGCCCTGTAGAGCGCATCTTGGGGCTGCCACCGAAGCTGGGGAGAACGTGCTTCCTCTTGCTGGGCATTAAACTGCAAGTTGTCCAAGTCGCAGGGGCTGCAATCCCCGCCTTCCCAATGACTCCATTCCTGACTATCCAAACTCCATGGGGCCGTGCAAAACCCCATATTGTTTCCATATGTCGATGCTTGGAGAAGCCAAACAAAGAGCAAACAGGAGAGTTCTGGGCCCTCTGAGCTCCTGCTCAGGAAACATGGGCCCTTCTTGTTTCCCGAGGAGACCGGCAAGAAGAAACTAGTTGTTTGCTGCCCTTCCCGTGCCCCCCTCCCCATGGAGTCCGGGAAGCAACTGGAAATTCAAGCGTTGGGTCTCTGTCAGAACCCAACTGTCATGTGCTCGGTTCCAGGTGGGAGGATGGGCTGCCCAGGCCAAGGCAGTAAGGGGTTTCACTTCCACCCCCCCAAAAAAAACCCCTTTCAGCTTTAAAGTAAGTTCTTAGCCAGGCAAAAGGGCAGCTTTATCCCCAAAGGCTTCCAGCAAAAGCAGGGAGTCTTTTGCAGAAAAGCTTTACCCCCCTGCTCAAAGTGCCCTGAAGATCTTGCATATGGTGTGTAAGGTTCTTGTCTAAGAGCAATGGAAAAGGAAAGAGCGTTCGGCATAGGGACCAAATGGAAGAGCTGCCGAAGCAACAGCATTTGTCAACTGTGCTGCTGAGCTTCAGAGCGGGTTTTCAAAGGCTTTTTTTTTTTTTTTTCTTTCCCCTGCATTGCTCTTTCACAAGAATGGCTTCAGCCTCTTATCTGAGGAATTCCCCCAAATGATCGGCTCTGTTTTGGGAGCTCTTTGTTCCTCCAAGGAGCTGAGCAGCAAACAAATAAACACATAAATTCTTCCTGTGGAAGAACACTGCATTTTCTGGTGAAAACGAGGCTTCCCTTTTGCATTGTTCAGTCTTGGGCTTTTTTTTTTTCTTTTTCTTCTTTCTTCTTTTTTTGTAGCCTTGAGCTCCAACTCTTTGCTCTGTCTCCAGCTGCATCAAATAATTCTGCCACCTCTCTTGTGCCTTTTATCTAAAACACTCAGCCTGCTTGCTCTCTTAACTCTGCAGTGGGTTATTTAGTTTTCTGCTTTGCTGGGGCAGAAAGTGGCACTAGCTATTACTGCGCATTTCCTCTCTTAAACTACGTTGAAAGACTTGCCTCTCCTGGAAAGATTTTGTCTATATTAAGACAAGGGGTAATAGGTAGGTGTGACACAGAAAAACATGGGGACAGGTAGGAGATGCTGTGGTAGGAGCACAGATTTAGTCACGTGGCAGAGAATTTCATGCCTAAAGGCACTTTTATGTGCATGTACAAATATTTCTCATGTGTTTGTATCTGGAACCTCTAAGCCTGAATGAATAGGACTGCACCACTCGACTCCTGCGTTCAGCATAGTGAGCAAATACATATGGGGACATACGTCCTGCCATAATGCACACAAGAAACCTGTAATCCACTTCATTCCTGGTTGCAGAAGGTTCCTGTGAAATGGGATGAGTCAGTTTGCCTCCTCACTTTGCCCTCAGGGTGGTTGCAAGGAGAAGGGTTTGTGCCAGGTCACCTGAGAGTTGAGAGCAGAAACGTGCTGGGAAAAAGGGAGCAGGAGAGAGCTGGGCTTCACTCAGAGGTTCCAGACTGAGTTTTGGCCAAGCCATGGAAATGCTCTGAGGGCTCGGCAAGGGACAATTAGCAGGCTGTAGACTCGATGGCTGGCTCCTCCTCCCCTTCTCCTAGATCCCAAGGCAGGGTCCACTGATGAATCTCTCCTGGGGCTGTAAACTCAACTGGTGGCCCTGTAATCCTGGGTGCTGCACGTAGGTTGTGGCTGCTGGGTTGGCATGCTCGGGTAACTCGGTTTTGTTGCAAGGATCATGGGGAGACTGAATGAGACAGTCCAGGAAATTCTTGCTTAGAGGGTTGTGGGGTTGGCTTCGTCTCCAAAGCAGAGTCGTTTGGCCGCCCCGATGTGACATTCAGGATCGCCCACTAACCTGCTTTAGTCTGTTTCCCTGAGATTAGGTTTTTGTTTTCTTTCCCTGCTTTGGCCATGGCTACTCAAAAGTCATGCCTCTGGAAACAATTGTTATTTTTTCCCCAATTTTCTTGTAAAAAGCTTTTTTTTTTTCCTGAGAGAAACAGGATTGAGAAGAACCTCAAGAGGTCATGCAGTCCCATGGCAGAGTGGGACAGCTGCTGAACAGTATTTGTTCAATTTATTTTTTAAAATACTCCATAACAGGGACTGCTGAGCCTCAGCAAGCTCTCCCAGGGCTTCACCGACTTCACCTCCTTAGGATAATCTGTTTGTGGTGGGGCTGAAAGACGTAGGAGCAGGAATGATGCTGCCTTGCACTTCCCACCCTGCATCAGCCCCCACTCTGGTTTGTATCCTGTAAATGCAGAAAAGAAAGGCTTGCTTTCTTGAGTGCTCAAAAGTCAGAGGCCGTGAAACATCGGGAACAGACCTCATCTGTCTGCATATGTAGGTCAACAGTTGCAGTGTGGATGTGATGTTCTTGTATGTAAAATACAGAGAAGATCATCCGTCCACTGCAAAGTGCCTATGTCCCTGCTGAGTCACTGGTCCAGGCTGTTTCTGCAACCATTTCCCACCACTGAATGCTATTTTCCAATCTTTCCTCTTTCTTGGGCAGATCTGAAGGATGAGGGAGGGGAGCCAGCTGGTGCAGTCCATCCTTCTGGGGTAGGATAAACCATTTTAGGGGACCTGCCGTGGAGGAAGGCATGCTTTTTTTTGCTCTCCCCCTGCTCCAGATTAAAAACGTTGGTTGCATATGCTGCCCTCATAGTGCTATGACTCCCTGGGTAGTGGGACAGTGCAAATCCTTGCAGGTCTTGCTGCAACGCTGGTCTTGCTCTAGCTGAGAAATTGTTTCCACCACACGCGCTAGCTCAAGCATAGCCTGAGCTTTGTGCCCTGCTGCCAAAGGCAGGTCACAGAAAGCTCGAACCCATGGTCACGCCTGGACCATTTCCCATCAGCGTCCACAGTAGCTGAGCTGAATAAGCCCAAATCTTGGGCTTGAGGTTGCAAGCCTGAACTTGCCTCCATTGTTTAGTTTCAAGTTGGCAGCTGTAGCTTGAACCCGCTTTTGGGGCAAACGGGAGGATGCCATAAAGTACGAGGTTGACCTGTGGTTGTATTGAGGCTTTAGCTGACAGCTGATCCCTCCAAGAGCTTGAAATGTATTCCTTATGCTTGAACCCATCACTTGTTCAATTTTTGTTGGGAAAAAAAAAAATCTATCGCAGATCGATACAGCCGAAATAGCAAGCGTGGCTGTGGCCAGGAGTGGTGCGTGCCATGTGTCAGAGGTGGGGACGGCCAAGCGAAGAGGTCTTCTCGCCAGCTCCTAACCGAGGTGTGCCTTTCCCTTGCAGCCCACACGCTCGTCTGCTTTTCGTGCTCGGATGCATCCTCCAACTGGGCCTGCCTGACGCCTGTCAAGTGCGGGGAGAACGAAAACCACTGCGTGACGACGTATGTCGGAGTGGGAATCGGTGAGTGGTGACAGGACCTTCCTCTGCCCCTCTTGGCTGCTCTCCTGGGTCACCTGCCGAGCGGCAGGAAGGCTTTCCTTCCTTCGGCTGGAAAAAGGGGAAAGTTCTGCTTCCCAGCTGAGAGCCGGACCATCGCGAGGGAATTTTTACAAGGGACGTGCTGCCAGACGGAGTCACGTTAAAGCCCACGTGCCTGCACCGATGCCGGGAGTCCAAGGGGAATTTGGGGGTGGGGGCGGGGAGGTTGCTGATGAATAAGTGAAAGTGTGGAGGATGCTGCAGGCTTCCTCTGTAGGAAGCCCCGGGGTTGCCTTTCCTGCTTTTGCGCTGTGGTCAGGCGGTTCATCCCCGAGTCCCACCTTTGCTTCTTCGCTCTCCATGGACGAGGTGGGGTTGCCAGGAAGGGAGATTTGTGGGTTTCCTCCCTAAGTGCCAGGAAAGATCGGGGATGGGGGGGGGGTTCTGTGCTTCCCAGCTGCTGCTTTTAGGGAAGCAGGCTGCTCTGGCAGGTCTCCTGGCATCATTGCAGAGCCCAGCCTGGCTTGCCTTGCTCTCTCTTACAGGAGGGAGGGCTGTTGCACGCCCGAGTTGCAGGGTCCACAGTGTGGGCGGGTCGTGCGTGCACAAACGGAGGCTGGGAGCTTTTATAAACCTGCTGTTCTTAGCACGGTGCTAATGGTTTCCTATTTCCCGCTGCTAAATGTGCGCGGTGCCTCTCTCGCGGCCGATGCTTGAAACGCAGACTTTGCTCACAAGCGCTTCCCTTGGTGCTCCCTATGCCCCATGCTCTCTGTCTCGCATGAGGAGTCCCAGGGTCAAGCTTGAGTGGGATTTCTGAGATTCTTCACGGGAGCCGTTGCGGCCAAGCTTTGGCCGACAGCGTGGAAGGGGTGTCCCTGGGGTGTTGCTTGGTCTCTAGGGTCTGTGTGGGAGGTTATCACGGGTGTTCCGTGAAACGTGTGGGCTGGCTGAGATTGCTGCCGCAGCCTGATGCCGAGAAGCACTCTCCATGCCACCTGTGACTCTTCGGCTATTTCAGTACTGTTATTTCCTTTGCAGAACAGGTGATCAGAAAGCTGAGAAACATTCTAAAGCTGTCTCTTTTTGCTTTTCTTCCTCCCCCCCCCCCCCCGCCCCAACCTAAATTCAGGCAGCAAGTCTGGCCAGTCCATCTCCAAAGGATGCTCTCCCATTTGCCCCAGCGCTGGGATTAACCTCGGCATAGCGGCTGCCTCCGTTTACTGCTGCGACTCCTTCCTCTGCAACATCAGCGGTTCCAGCAGCATGAAAGCCAGCTACGCAGTCCTGGCCTTGGGGGTCCTTGTTAGCTTCATCTATGTCCTCAGGGCTCGCGAGTGATGGGGCTGGCCGAGGAAGAGCCGTCTTCCACGGGCCGTCGCGGGTCTCATTAGCCAATATCTTCTCTGTCGCTGTCTGCAAGGAGATCCTCTACTTCTCAGCAGGCTTCCAAGATGGTTATTTCCCAGACTTTATGCTCTTCCAGCATCGGAGACCTGGGCAGTTTGGCCAAGCTGTTCTCCTCCTTCTGTGGACATACCCCATTGCACTCTCACACCTCCTTGGCAAAGGTGGATCGTTTTGGAAGGGTTTCTGCTTTTATACCTAATACCCCCCCCCTCGTTTCTAAGGTTGGTTAAAACAAGGCTGGGACTCGCCAAGAACCGATTAATCCCAGACACCACCCGGTCAAGCGTTCAGACGTTCCTGCCTCTCACCTCCGTGGAGGTGCCTGGCACCGGCGTGCTCCAGCACATGGGTGGCCCCGGCATCGGGAATGCATGACCCGAAGGGAGACACATTCCCAGCCCCTTGCAGCTGCAGTCTCTTTTTATAAACCCGTTTCGTTTCTTCTGATCCTGGGCTGACTTTTCTGGAAAACAAATGACATGTACCTTGTCCTTCCGAGCTCTGTAAGTGCCAGACCTGAATAAACATGCTCCTGTTGTTACCTGAGATGGGACGTGTGCTGTGTGTGTTTCCTTGCTCCAGACAGAGAGATTAGAAACGGCTGTTATGGAAAACCCAAATACTATGCCTGGCACGAGGGCCTCTTACCCTCTCAAGCGGCTTTTGAGTCCTTCATCTCAGCATTCCTTCCAGCTCACCTCTGAGCAGCAAGTCCATCTCCTCCCTGTTGCTGTCCTTTCTAATAAACACCTCTGGGCCACCTTGTTTCACCTCTCTTGGAAATCACCTTTTCCAGGTGCATTTTAGTGAAAAATGCCAGTTATTGGGGTCTTGAGTCAACCCCATTACTCCTAATGGAGCAAGCGCACTGGGAACAGGACCTCTAAAAATTAGTCTGCATGTTACAAAGACTCGGTGCCTCGATCTCCCTACTTTGGACTTGTGATGGTGATACACAATAACATCGATACCTAAATAATCCAGGGCAACAGGTCTGTTTGCAAAATTTAGTGAAGTCAGAGGCAAAGATATCAATACTCAGATCTGTAGGTTCAACCTGCAATCCCTGGCTGATGGTGCACGTGGACTGCAGAAGGTGACTTCACCACCAAACCTGCCACTCCTGCTGTCCCACAGATCCCAGGATCTTCCCAGGTCTTTTGGCAGTGTTGCTTCTGGAAGTTCTCAGCCATCCCATGGGAGGAGTTGTGTCCTCCTGCCATCTCTGCGTTTGTGCTGGTTTCCTACCTGCTTTGCCTACCTGTGGACCTGCTAGACAAAACAAGCCAAAATTGAGCCTTAAACCGTCAGGTGAAATCTTGCTGTCGCTTCCACTGATTGATCAGAGGTGCAGTGGGCTTTTTTTCTCTTCTAGCAGCAAAAATCAGGTGTAGTATTGGCACTCTTTAACCATGCCCTCCTTGTATGTGGTTCTCCTGTTTTGTGTCAAAAAAACAACCTCTCAAAAAAGCCTCTCAAGCTGCACACACTGTTCAATTATACCTCTGTCCCACTTAAATAAGCGTTAAACGGCTTCTTTTGAAAGATGGTGTGCAGATGTATAGAAATATTTGCAACAAAAGTGGTTACATGTTTTTTCCTCTGCCTTCTCCCTGTCTTTTAATTAAAATGACACATGCTAATGACAACCTTTGCAACAGGAGGGACTGGTCATCGTGATGTGACCTGCAATTAGGTGATGAGTTTGGTAAGAACGCATTGCTTGTCTCCTTGGTCCTCAGATGTGCCTTCCTCCGGTTAATGCATCCTCCCTCACCTGCTGGGACCACAGGGCTCGAGGTGCGCCACACCTCTGCTATGCACAGATAGCACAGGGAAAACTGGGGAAAAAATTGCTAGAAATGGGGTGAATATTCCCAAGCTTCCCTGTGCCTGAGCCTTCCTCCCAAGAGGTTTAGAAACCTCGTTTGCAGGGTTAATTTGTTCCTCGCCACTTGCTGTGAGTAGATGCTCTAGTGAGACCCAGGCAGCACCCAGAGTACTCTACCTTGCAACTAATGGGGCTGTAACTCTTTTCTATCCACCTGGTTAAAGGTATCTTGGTTTTGGACTCAAATTACCCTCACACCACCTCTGCTGTGAGCAAAGAGCTAAACTTAAAAGCCATCAGCACAGCTGTGTCCCTAATGCCTGTTCATGCCTTTCCGAGGCTCTTGAGGATGCCACACTGGACAACCCCATGGGCTGAAGCTACGAGCAGGGTTACGAGACCCGGTTGCCTCCTGCAATGGCCATCCCCTTCCTATCGCAGCATTTCGGAGTTTGCTGGTGCCAAGGACTCGATTATGCAAGGGAACGAGGGCTGGCAGGGAGAGCATTCGGCAGGCTACTTACCCTATACAAATAGCAAGTTATATTAACGGTATTGCCAGGGGACAGATCTGAAGGTCACTTCACACGTGTTCTTGAGCCTATAGATAATGAATAGATTGCATATGGAGATTTTTTTTTCGCTTCACTCTCTTTTTGTCTTTCTGTCCTCCTCATGCGCTATATTCCTGTACACTTAGTATATGGAAGAAGAGATATTTGCAGTTTTTCCTTTTGAACACGTGGCAAAAATCTCTTTGATAGATATATGTATATTTGAGAGAGAGGGAGGGTGTGACAGCTTGTCAAATGCAAGAGATGTTATTCAACAGTTTAATCCCAAGCATCATATGATCAGTTCTGCCAACTCTCACAATTTCTGGTCCTACTATAGATTATTTTTTTTTTGCCCCCAAATCCCCAGCACCAGAAATCATGTGAACCTCAGCTGTCATAGAGCCCAGGAGTGAAAGGCCTGAAAATGTGCAGCTGTAGTAATTAAAAACATTAATAGTAATAAGAAAATAAATAGCAAGAACCCAGCATTTACAGAGCATTAAAACTAGTGGCTTGTTAAACCACACGCCTGCTTTGGAACTTGAGGGCCATGGTGGGACAGCCTTTAAGTGCTTTGAACGTGTTTACTTGGACTGTGGAATTAGAGATCGAAATCTCAGCAGAAAACTCAGATCTTCACCTTTTCTGACAAGGCGAGAGGTTATGAGGGGAGGCAGCTTTCCTCCGCATAAAATATCCCGGAACAGTTTTCACTGGAAAATAAGAAAAGCTTAAGTCAAATACCTGCCCTTTTTGGAGCATGCTAATGAGAAAATGGTTTCTGTGCTTCCATCCTGGAAATGGCTGTATTTCAACAGCAGCTGCTGCTGTCTACCACTATGCCAGTGTCGCAAGGGCTCTCATTTTTGTGTATTGTCTGTATGTACGCGCTCAAAGCTTACTGCGGCACCAGCCCTTTCCACCCAGGTTCACTTGGTTTGCTGTTTGCTGAAAAGGAGGACTTAAAAATGAACAAAGTTCTTCCAACCGTTTTTGAGATTTTTTTTTTTTTGCAAAAGGGCAAAATTTCTTCTTTTGGAAAACACAAACCTGATGTGACTTCCTTGTACAAACAGCGAGAATAAATAAGGCTGGTTACTTAATCATTACTCCAAGGATCCACATCGTCACTCAAAGAATGTCCTTGCTTGCTGTTAATTTACTCAAGTTAGGGCTCATTTGAAATGTCGTGCCTCCCAGGGACCCTATTTGCCATGAAGGAGGCTGTGGTCCCACCACCCATGTGGGAAGCCTGGTAGCTCTGGTCGGGGTGGCTGTGCCTCCATGCTGGAATGAGGTATAGGCATCCATGCTCTCCTGTCTCTGGGAAAGGCAGATGTGGTGCACGTCTGGTTGCCTGGAGGTTTAGGGCCCTATCGCAAGCCTCTTGTTCCTATGATCCCAATGCTTTTGCACCCTGAAGCCAGGCTGTGCTTTCGCTGTCATCCTCAGCGGTGAAGTGCTGTGGGACTCAGCGGTTTGGGATGAAGATGGCTCTGAATCCTTCCTTGATCCTGGAGGAGTTATTTCGCCCCTGGAAAGCTGCTGTCTCAGGCTATCAAACTGGAATCGGGATAGACACACCCAATTTTGCATTTTGGGAGTGTCCATGGTGCCCAGGGAAGCGAAGCCCTGGGTCGGTCCTGCCATCTACTGGCTTTTGCCAGACTTGGTAGAGATGCTTTGAAGCCCAGATCTCACAAGTCAAGGAAGAACCTTTAATCTGAAATCGGTGTAGGGAGGCAAGGGCGAGCTACCTTTAACCAGATAATTGCATGCAAAGCATAGAATCAGAAACATCGGAGACCGATTGAATGTTTTAATTTGTCCAGCTTTGCTCTGACAGCGTAAATTGAGAAATGAAAGGCTTAACAGGCTTCCCAGGTCCAATGTTTTCCAAGGGAACACTTTTCCCAGCCCAAACCCTACCGTTTCATCAAAACTGAAACACTTCATGAAAATACAATAAGGCCAATAAAGTGTTGCAGAAAAATATTGACACGTTTTATTTCAGCTTTGTTGGATGATCTCATTTTACTGAGGTAGTTACACTGAAATGTTGATTTTACTAATACATATATGTGAGATTTGTAATTGTGTATTACCTTTATTGTAACAGAATAAGCAGAATAAAGAAACATTGATTCCTTTAAATATATTAACATAAGTATAAGTGTAGTGTACGTTACCTATTGTTTCTTATACTCGAATAAAAATATATGGAATTAATAAAAAAGGTACACTTGGAACAAAATTTTTGGATGGTTCTGCAGATATTATGGATATTATCTCTTGCTTTGTGTGAAAAGAAAGTGCTTGGGTTGGATTCAAAGCCCAGGGCTGGGGGTTGCAGGCTGGTCAGAAGGAGGACGGACATGAGGCTGAGCCTATAGACTATAGGGAGGGATAAATCCATACATGCCATCTCAAGGCCATTGGAATCTCTTCCTGGTGATGGATAAAGAACAGGGATTGTCTTGGCCTTCAATAGTCATGCTCATAAATATCATTGACTTGCCCGTGACCCTACTGGGAATGGAGATGGGATTTGTCCTTTGAGCCTGCGTTCTTTCTTGTTGGAAAGGGCGGCTATTTTGGGCACATAATGGTCCCTGTGTGGGTGTCTGTGGGCAGCTGCTCCTCTTCCCGAGCTCCCTGGGGCTCCAGTTCTGCAGGGACTGCCTCTGGCCCTGCTCCTGCCTGCGGACAGACGCACACGCGGACACACAGACATGGGGCTGGTTGCTCTGGAGACTCCCTCCCACTCTCCTGAACTGGGGAGCGTTCACGCCGCTTTGCAAAGATGTGTCATTCTAGTTTTTGTTTAAAGCTTTATTATTTTGGGGAGCCCAGTTGGATCCCGTGGGAGAAGATTATGTTCCCTGGGGAATGTAAGACAAATGCAAAATAACAGTGATGGGCTCTCAGGAGTTTCTTAGGAACAGCCACAGGCTGTTTGAAACAAAGACATAAAAAATCTTTCCTTTTCTCTGGATAACCCCAGTCTGGACTATCTCCTTCCTGGGAAAGGGTCTTCACTGCTCTCCCTCCTTGCAATGCCTATTTTTCAGCATCACTTATAAGTGTTTTTGGGGATGGGAGGGCACTAGTGGTGACAGGGAGTATTTTGGGGACTGGAGGGCATTGCACAGCAGGTGGTCACAGAAGAAACCTGCCCCCAAGAGGCTGCACCTCGCTCCTGCCTGGTGTTCCCGTCCTTTCTTCTCACATTGCTGCCCATGTCCCCCGCTCCTGCTGCTCCATGGGGACCTGCCTGTCTTTAGACAAGCCCAGGATGGACTTTCCCACATTTCAGGTGTTCAGAAAATTCAGGGAAATGATGCCATTGCTCCAAATCTAAAAGGGGACACCATTAATGTTTTGACACAGAGCTAGTAGAACTGCTTCCTTCAATAACGTCAGTATTTCCAGGTGAGCCTTGCTAAGAGATGTCTCAATACCAAATACCTGAAAGTATTTCTGGAAACTAAACAACACAGTCTGTTGCCAGTGTTTCTGTTTCAGTTGGCTCTGCAGATGTTTTTCACTGGCATCCCAAGGCTGTGCTGATCATCTCACGGTATGAGTCACCATGTGCTAGCAAATGGGTCTGAACTGGGAGAATTCCTGCCTCCCCATGCCTGCTCTTTACTGTCCCTCTGGACAGGCCTCCACTCTAGCCGTGGCAAACACAGGTTTTGGAGGAAGAAATAGTTCTGGGGCTGGAGGGGAGTCTCCAGAAAATGGATTCATTTTCTAGTTCTGACGTGGAGGAGTCAAGAAAAGTGTGTAGGCAGATAGTTTGCAAGTGAAAATTTGAATGGAGCTACAGGAAGAAAAAAAATTGACTGAATCAAGAGCTCCATCTTCCTGCCGGTGCTAACCCTCTCCACTTTCTTTCCTGCTGGTTCCTTTCCTGCCCTGTTCATGGGTGTTGAGTCTACATGAGAGGCCATGGGGAGCAAGGGGGAAGATGGCACCTCCAGTCTGCAATGCTGACCTGGGCAGCAGCCAAGATGGGAGGAGGCTGGAAAGATGGGAGGTGCTTTGCGTGGCTGTGGAAACATGTTCCAATCTTCTTGCTTATCATCTCCCAAGGAAAAGAGATTTAAAATGATGCACAATGTACCTTGGTCTCCTTGGGTTTGGCGATCTGGCCCTTCCTGTGACACAGGGACGCTTGGCCATGTGAGCTGCCATTAAGTTAATAACTCTTGTCCTCTGTGTAGAAGGAGTTAAGCTAGCACGACTAAAATGTAACACATCCATCATCAAACCCATGGGGGAAGAGGTGTGAGTAGCATGCCTGGCTCTCCTTCTCTGTGCCAATTAACACAAACAACTGGGTGTACTGTATTTCACACAGATTCTTGACATGCCCGCATCAACGAGAGCAATGTCACGTTTTTGTCCCTGAGTGCCAGGTGCTCTTGGCTCCAATTCTGTCTTCTCATTCCTAAAATTGCAGGGATGCAGTCGTCCGTTCTCGCACCAGAATCTGAGTTTTGCACCAGGACCCCTTCCTGAGCTCAGACCCCTTAAACCTGCTGGTTCCAGGAACAGCACCCATTTAGTATCACAGTCCAAACTATTAGAGAAAAGATGACAAAAAGCGAGTACGAGCACTGAATAGATATGGGACAGTGGCACCTTGCATATGACCGCTTTGCAGTGCTCAGGTTCTTTGTAACGGCAAGGCGTAGCTACTCAATTTGGAATTCATCTCATGATTTGTTCAAAGCAACATAGATAGACAGAATTTTTCTTCCTATTTTTATCTTCACATGGAGATATCTCATCCTAAAGCTGGTTGGAACCAAATGATTATGAAACCCGAATTTTGGAAACAGTGAAAATTAAAACCTACCAAAATAATCCTAAAAATTCCTCCTTTCCTTCCTTGGCAAATGGGCTGGGACCAGCCGTTTGCATTTTCTTCTCTTGTCGGAAGGTGGCAGTGGCAGGCCCCAGATCTGCTCGCACGATCTCAGTAGTATGTCCCGGGATGGGTGTTGACTTATCAGGACCACAAGCCCCTTCTACTAAGGGACATGATGCTGAAGGAAGTTCATCTGGAGCCTGGAGATGAGGAAGAAGTGCATTAGCTTCTCTTCACTATATCCCAAGCATGGAGACACCACAGCCTTTCTGGTCTCCCGTTCCAGTTTTTGAACACTCACACGGAGAAATACTTTTTGTTATATCTGACCAGAATTCCTCTTCCTGCAACTTTTGGTCAATGGGCATCCTGAAGGAGAGTCCAGCTCAGCTTTCTCTTTGACCCTTTTTTATGTCAGATGCTGTTAGACCCCCTGAGCCCTCTCTTCTTGGCCTGTTTTCCAGACTGAACAAACCCAGCTTTCTCGTAATTCCTCATATTGCCTGTGGTCGAGTCCCCGGCCAAACCACACAAGAGCTTGGGATCCCAGAGACATGGTGGGCTAGCTCACATAATTGAGTGCTGCCATGGCTGGATACAGACTGTTTAGGAAAGGCAGGCCGGAAAGGTGAGGAAGAGGAGTTGCTTTGTATGTGAAGAGCAGCTGAAGCACGTGGAGCTCTGCCTAGAGATGGGTGATGAGTCAGCTGAAAGCTTATGGGTCAGGATGAGCAGGCAGATCAGCATAGGTGATGTTGTAGTGGGTGTCTGATACAGACCACCTGAGCAGGAAGAAGTACATGAGGCCTTCTTCAGACAACTGGAACAAGCCTCACGTTCACAAGTCCTGGCCTCTTGGAGGGCTTTCACCACCCCAATATCTGCTGGAGGAGCGACACAGCAGGGCAGTAGCAATCCAGAAGGTTTCTGGACTGCACTGGTCACAACTTCCCGACCCAGGTGACCGAGGAACCAACATAGAGAGGTACTCTTATGGACCTCATACTTGCAAACAAGGAAGAACTTCTTGGGGATGTGAAAGTTGGGGGCAGCCTTGGCTGCGGTGACCAAGAGGTGGTGGAGTTCAAGATCCTGAGAGTGGGGAAAAAGACAAAAAGCAGCATCATAACCCTGGAGTCAGGATGGATTCACAAATGGGAAATTATGCCTCATCAGCCTGATAGCCTTCAATGCTGAAATGACTGGCTTGGTGGATGATGTGAGAGAATTGGATGCTGTTTGTCTCTACCCTGTTAAGACTTTCAACACTGTCTCCCACAACATCCTCCTAGATGAGCTGACAAAGTATGGGTTAGATAAGTGGACAGTGAGGTGGACTGAAAACTGGTGGACCAGCTGGGTCCAGAGGCTTGTGATCAGTGACACAAAGTCCAGTTGGAGGCGAGTCACTAGTGGGGTACCACATGATTCAACGTTGGGGTCAACACTGTTCATCTTCAAGAATGACCTTGATGATATGACAGAGCTCTCTTTCAGCAAGTTTGCAGATGATACAAAACTAGGAGGAGTGGCTGGTGCACCAAATGGATGTGCTGCCATTCAGAGGGACTTGAACAGGTTGGAAAAATGAACAGTGGGAAGCCCAGGAAATTCAGCAAATGGAAACACAAAGTCTTCATCTGGGGAGGAATAACCCCTGGCACCAGGACAGACTGTGAGCTGGTTAGGATAGAAAGCAATACCGAAAAGCAGGTTGAAGAAACTCTCCAAGACTTGTTTTGGAGTTTTAGAAAGCAGGCATTCTTTATTGCAGTGCTGGATGCATGGGGGATAATTCCACCTCGTGTACATGCCACAGCTTCAGCACAAACAGGTTGTATAGGGTAACTAATTACATATTAATCAGATTAGTATACATATACATAAAAATTCTTATAACTGATTATCATAGTACTGCCCACATCCAATCATGCGCAATGAAGAATTCATTTGAGTTGAAGGGCTGCTTTTACAACCACCGACCCATTTGAGATTGTTGGCTGTCCTTGAAGTCTTTGTTCTTGTCCTTGTTCTTTGATCTTGAAGCTTAACGCAGTTTAAATCACATGTGGTCAGTTTTAACATTGTTCCCATCTAGCATACAGAGACATCTAGTCATAAGAGCAAAGAACTGCAAAACTTATGAGTAATTACTAGTTAATCACTTGACTACACTTTTGTAATTACCTCTACTAGTTAATCCCTTGGCTACACTTTTGCCTATTGTTTCAATCATAATGTTTGTATATGATTTCTTATAATCATTTATCAAATCCCACTTTTACAGTTATCCAGCAGCAAACCAGTTTTCATAGCAGGTACAAAATATTAAAAACATAAAAAATATTTAAGCAAACCATACAGAACGTATGGACATACGCTATCAAAAGCACCTTTGCAGAGAAGGAACTGAAGGTCATGGTGGACACCAAGTTGCACATGAATCAGCAATTTTCCTTGGAGGCAAAAGTGGCCACCAGCCTTCTGGGCTGTGTAAGGTAGAGCATTGCCAGCAGGTCAAGGGAGATGATCTTTCCCCCTTTTCAGATCTTGTGAGACCACACCTGGAGTCCTGTGTCCAGTTCTGGGCTCCCTAGCACAGGAGATACATGGACATACTGGAGAGAGTCCAACGAAGGGCCATGAAGATGATGAAGGAGCTGGACCATCTCTCCTATGAGGAGAGGCTGAGAGATCTGGGACTTTTCAGTCTGGAAAACAGAAGGCTTGGGGGGGGATCTTATCACAGTCTGTAAAGATCTGAAGGGAGGATGAAAAGAAGATGGAGCCAGGCTCTTTTCAGTGGTGCTCAGTGCCAGGACAAGAGGCAATGGGCACAAACTGAAAGGCAGAAAATTCCATTTAAACATGAGAAAAATCATTCTTTACTGTAAGTATGGTTGAATGCTGGGAAAGTCTGTCCAGAGAGATCATGGAGTTTCCATCTTTAGTGATATTCAAACCCAACTGGACACAGCCCTGGGAATCCTCCTGTAGTGACTCTACTTTGAGCAGAGGGGTTGGGCTAGACAATCTCCAGAGGTTGTGCCAGGCTCAGCCGTTTTGTGATTTGTGTGAATTCTGCTGCTGCTGCGGCTGAGGGTGTTTGTGCTCCCTCTGCTTTGTGACAAGTGCCCGTGAACCGATCTTGCCTCCCACAGACCTTCCTTTGCCCATTTGCCAGGACCATCAGACAAGCCGAACTGCTCACCTGGCTGGGAAACATCACCACAGGGCTGCTTCCCTCACCTCTACCAGGAAGAAATGCTCTGGGAGCCAGAAGCTTTTGGGACAGAAGCATCTTCCTGAAATCTTCAAGCATCTGGAGGTCAACCCCAGGATGTTTCTTGCAGCTGGTAGGAGATAGGCTGAGCCTATCACCTTGGCGGTGGAGATATCTTCAAGACACTCAGGTTTTCTACTGGTGTGGGCAGACCGAACCTGAGAAGACACTCCTACCAGTCCTCAGCTAAAGACCTGTGGATATTTCCAGCTTCAATGCCAAACACTGCAGTATTAGAGGGAGATGAAAAGGGCCTGGAGGCAAAGCTGCTTCCTTTCAGTCAGGTCATTTACTGTTTTACATGCGTTGTCCTTGTTCTTCCCTTCTGGGTCAATGAGAAGTGACTCAGATGGGAAAGTATCTCTTGTTCATTGGATTAAATCTTGAAGGAACATAGGGGATAATTAAAGCAGGTGACAGCTAAGCTGAGCAAGTGATTTACATTATTGCATTGTTAACAATGCCTTGGAAAGCTGGATGGAGCAAATAATCTCAAAACAAGTGATTACTCCCTCAGTCAGTCAGGATTGATGGGAAGGGAAAAGATACTGGCTTGAAAGCAAAAAGAAAAAACGAAACTAGAAAAATTTGATAAGGAAGGAAGACAAATTCCCACTAGTTATAAATATATGATCAATCCTTTCTATGCACTTTATGAACAGAAAGGGAGAACGTACCTTAGTAGTTATTAACTCCCACAGGATTCCCCCATAGGACTGCTGTATCCATGTGCTGGCCGCTGGGCAGGCAAGTGATAAATATGAAGGTCCCACCCAGAAAGAGTTAAGTGTTACACAGAGGTTAGTTGAAATAATAACCTAGAGATAAGAGGTGCCTGCACTGATTTTAAAGGAGGAAAAAAAAAAAAGGCAGGTGAATCATTACATACAGGGAACAAGACTCCTTATAAAAATAAATCATCTTGTTCCCTACATTCTTGTTTGTTCCCTACATTTCTGTCGTGGTGAATATACAAAGCATCACTAATTCTCAGGCACAGCATACAACACATGCCTGGGGCAGAGGGGATAGCTATAGTAAGGTCTGGTGGGAATTTGGAAAGAGCAGCAGAGTTAAGGAAACCCTTTGTACTTGCGGTCTGGTCTGATCTGTTTGTCCCAGGTCCCGCAGTAACCAGTATCCCTCATGTCCCAGCCCAGTACAAAGGTGGAAACCAGCATGGAGAGAGCTACCAAGCTTTCTATACCCATCTTCAGCTCCAATCTATAGCAGACTGACATGCTACCAGGTGTGAAAGTCACAACTCTCTGCTCAGCAGGGTGCTTTGAGCCTACAACTTGTCAGATTGATTCCCCAAGGCCACCTTCCAACAACTTGGTTCCCGGAATCACCCAACATTTACGTGCTCAATAGGCTTGAGAGAGGGCTGAAGTGTCTTCCAAAGCTGTGCCAATATAATGATTTTAAAGCCAGGCAGAGACATGCTGGATCTTGGCCATACATTGTAGAGAATTGTAGTAAAATCAATTAGTAAGAATAAGGCTGCTGTGACTAATGAGCTAATGAGTGATGCCTGAGTGAAAATGGCTCTAAGAGAGCTGCAGGGTTGGATTCCTGATGCATTATTCATACAGATAGGCCAGATTCAGGCTTGGCACTGTTTATGTTTTACTTTGCTTTTCCAGGTTTCTCTTTAACTTTTAAAGACGCTCCTCATCAATACAAGAAATGGAGGAGATATCTGTTTAATGCCTCTCTTAGGTGCGAAGTAGCTCTCGTCTCTGGAGAATTATGTTTTCTAGGAGAGATAGGTGGGGGACGTGATGCGTCAGAGCTGAAGTTCATGGTAATTTAATCCCTGGCACTCTGCACAGGAGCAGGTTTACTGATTAGACAAACCCATCCTTTCTGCTGGCTTCCTTAAGTGGCTTTCATCATTGACATTATTTTGAAGCTACTAGGAGGAAACTGAATTGTTTGAACAAATCTCCTCTTTAGCTTTTCTAATGCAGAGCTTATATTGTAGTTATGATCAACCCTACAACAGGCACTAACTTAAAATCTACAATGGGGAAACTGAGGTTAATTTTCCAAGGTCAGCTAGCAAATCATTAGAATAAACCTCTTAAGTATGTGGCTTTCAGGCCAGCGCTCACTCCTGTTGCTTCTAGTAACTTGTGCACCTCCTATCAGGGTTGCACAAAAATAACAGGAGAGCACTGATGAAAAAGGAGCATTAACTAGTGGTTAAACCATGTGGAATACAGTGCTGGCTCTATTTCTGGAGTTGCTGCTACCTTGCTCCATGAGCCTAATTAACGTCTCTGCATCTCAGCTTCCTTATATCTGATTCTGAGATAACAATACTCCTCTTACAGGAGTGCTTTTGGGTTTAACCTACTCGTAGGTGTGCAGCAAAAGATTAGCCCTAGTGTACGATGTCGTCATGTCAGCACCCTTCCACATCTACCTTTGGATCCAGTCATAGCTTTTGCTCATACATCTGTCTGCTCTGGAAAGCTGTGGGATTCCTAGGAGAAATATAAAGAGCTGATTAGAATCAAGAAAATGGAGCGTTTAAAATGGTCAAGTCAAGAAGGCTCTCAGTGGAAACCAGTGCCTGCACTTCTCTAAGCACATACACAGCCTACGGTCCCTGAAACTCTGCACTGGAGGTTCATGGGCATATCTTAGGACTTCCCAGTGGCAGCTCCTCAGCCTGGTAATCAGGCGGCGTGAGCCAGTCTACTGGGAGGTTATGGGATTTGGAGACTATTTCCAGCATGGATGCAACTGTTGCAGGACTGCTCGCATCAGATGAAGATGCCTCCACCCAGAGACTGTCTCAGCTGGCTGGCGAGGACAGGAAAGGGGTTTGACACAGGTTTCTCTGGCTGGAAATAAATATTTGACTCCGAACTTTTATCTATGATAACAAATTCCTCCAAAATGCAGGGAGTTCTTGTACTAGTTTGCCTTTGAACACATACACTAGAAAATGTCTTTTTTTTTTTTTTCAAATCCATCTTGTGGGTTGTTGAGACAGACTTATACAGCTTGTATCTTTTGTTTGTTTTGTTTTTTTTTTCTCTGTAGTTAATGGAAAACCCCCAATACAATAGGCTGTGATTACCCACGGAAGAATAAAAGTAGTTCAACAAAACACTGTTTGGATGTTCTTATTAATTCTTGTTATTTCTTTGGTGACTTGCCAACACTGCAAGGCAATAGCATAGGGTGTGCATAAAAGAGGAAACATTTCAGGCGATGCTTAAAGACTCAGATAAGATCAACTGAAACTATAAACAAGTGAGGTATGTTGTCACCCCCCAAAAAACAACCCTCCAAACTGAAGGAGGGCACAGGATTTAAGCAGGGTGTTGGCATATATTCTTCTATCCAAAATCTTATAATGTGATGGAGATCACATTTCAGATGTGCATGTGAAACCAATCATCTAACACACATTGTTTGAGGCCACTTAATACCAGAAACCAAAAACCACACCCCTTTCCATGTTTACTTTTTTTTTTCCTAAGAACAAAGCAAACATGATCAGCATATTTTCCCTTTCTTAATAGGATTATAAAATCCTTTGCTGAACATGAGGAATGCCAAACCAAGAATATACCAAAATGCCTTCCCCTAGATAATTTTGGGCTGGAAATAACTGCTAAACTTTCATAACCAACATAATGACTGTATTATGGAGGCAACTGTGAAAACAATGGGTCTGAATTCCTGAGGGTGTGGATCACCCAGAAGTGTTGTTTGTAAATGAGGCAGGGCTTGCTAAAATGATGAGACCACTGGAGCTCCAGGTTTGGAGAGGCGATGATTGGGTTGTTTATCTGGGAATAGCAGGAGACCTTTTAACATTTCAAGAATTTGAGTGATGCTAACCCTGAATAAAGTTCCCTGAATAAAGATGGTGCGACAGATAACAAAGGTGGTGGGAATGTCTCCAAGGACATCTTTGTTTCAGCTTTCCCTCCTTTCTTTCCTCATTAAAAGTGGGTGTTGGGAGGCATCTGGCATAACCACAGAAAGTCTCCTTACCGTTTTTTGCAATTCCACAATCAAACTTGCTCATCACACATTGTAGGAGGATTTAGTAACATGGGACTGGCCTGAGGCACAGGAAAAGCAGGCAGATCCCTGGGGCAGCAGAATTTGGGGATGGAAAAGCCAAGGTGTTCGGCAAGAAAAGAAGTCGTGGGCTTGCTGCCACACTTGGAGAGGGTTGGCTTAGAGCAGAAAGGCTTCTCTATGCACCATCCTCCCTGAAAGGCTCAGGATAGCGAGCCTCAGAGACTCCCTTGGCCCAAACTTTCACGGCCTGGTCCTGTGTCTTCCCAGTGCTCTGACCACTTCTGTCCAAAGAGGACAGAGAAAGGAGAGAGAGAGACAGCGTGCTCTCACCCACAACCCCCTGAAATCCTGCTCACAGCTTGGGGAGAGGTATTACAATACCAAAACCCCAACCATGCTGTTTCCAGTAAGTAAGGGATTGCAAGTCAGCTTTCCACTTCTCCTGGTGATAAACTCTGGCCCCTACTGAGGGTAAAATCACAGAGGAGAAAAGTACATGAGGTTCAATGCCTTGCTGTTCACAGCAACAGATGCTTTTTTCCAGGTTTCGTGGAAACCACCCAGGTCTCTCTAACCACTACAAAAAAGAAGAAATATCACCAAGCTCCAAGGCAAGGCATAGACACTGGGATTATTTAATACCCGTGGGCTTATACATCATGCCTAGAAAAAAAAGCACCTGCCTTAAACAATCATCTCAGCTATTGTCCACCATGCAAACCCTCATTTTCTTCTCCAAGGAACATGAAAAGAGATGACATGACGGTATGGCAGGAGGTGGGACCTGCTTTGTAGCTCACTCAATTCATTTATAGCTCAATCAGACTTGTTTTTCCAGTAGAATTAGATCTGGGGTCAGAATTGGTACGTGGCAAGCCACCAGAAGGTGTGCCATTAAAGCCAGCGGTGAAGAGCGGTGGCAGCCCAGTGACCAGGGGACGAGATCCGTGCAAGATGAAGATGTTTCTGTCTCTTCTGTTGGTTGCCATCACTTGCGTGGAGTTCGGTAAGTTCCTGCTTTAATTTATCCAAACTTCTGCAGGAGATGCAGCATGATGGGATGGAATGCATCCTGTTCCCTCTGAAGTCCATGCCTCCCACTTTGAGCAGTTTTCAGCAAAAAATCTGTCTTTGGAATATTTCCAGCCTGTCAGGTGTTCAGGACCATCATGGTCTCATTGGGGTTGTTAGTTCAGGCTCTTTAGGAAGTGTTACAAGACAAAGTGTGATTATATTATGTCATTTCTTTAATGCAAATTCCAGCTCTCACTTTTTACACGTTCTTGCTCAATGTCGTTCACATCTTTTTTTTTAAACTTTCTGTTCCTCTTTTGATACTTAACCCTGAAGCCAGCTAGCCAGTTTAACACAGCGTGTGTAGCGGATCTCTCTAATTATATGTTGCATGTGTGGTTTGTTAAACTTCAGCCATTTAAAGTGGGAAAGATGGGCTGGGACACAAAGCTGGTGGCCCAGATACTGCAGGGCTGATTTTTCAAGCTCTATTTAGTAACACACTGTGATTTGCATGAAGTCGAAGACAATTTTGGCAGACTACCTTGGAAAACGAACAAGTGTGAAGCGCCCTGTTCATTTTGGGGATTTGTGTGTGCTTGTTAATGGAGAGACGACAGTTCAGAGAGGAACATCATTAATTAATAGAGGATGGCTTGGAGAGAAGAGGACTCTATGGTCAGATCTCCTTAAGTGACGGACAAGAATCTGAAAGGCAGAATGTAGCAGGAAAGCAATGGGGTGGGATATACATTTGGTCTAGGATTGACTCACCAACCTGATTTTGCCATCCTGCTTCATGAGATTTTGTCAAGAATTGGGCAGCTGGGGAGCAGAAGCTCCTGCTGTGACCCAGTGCTGCCACGTTTCTCCCTTCTCGTCCTTCCCCAATTCCCTATCCCATTCAGGTGGTCAGAGTCAGGATGAATGCTTTGATTTGGCAGGCAAACATTGGCAAATTTCTTCTGCACACTCTCTCCTCTGCAAAGCTGGGATAAACCCATGACATATCTGCAGCTCCTCCAGGCTTTCTTCTGGGCATGAGTGGAATCTGTGTAATTTTGGCTTTTCCAGGAAAGACAGTCAGAGTTGAAGCATGCAAGATCTACCAATATCCAAGTGAAGCTAGTAAAAACCTCTCCTATGAAATTCCAAGATTTTTTGCTTTTTTATCTCCTCCTTTGCTTTCAGCACTCTAAAAAGAATGTGCTATAACTACATTGAAATATTTTAGCATTTTCTATTTACTTCTTCTTTTAAATAAGACTTCTAATACGTCTCTGTTGTTTTTATATTGTAATTTCATTTTTAAGCTACTGCATGTCTGCTTGCCTATGTTAAAGATTGTAGGCTCTTGAAACAAAAAGGCATGACTACAGTTTTGTTATCTTCACAAATATCTACCCTTCACAAATAGGCCAGGTGGATATTCCAAAGCTTGCTTTAAACAGAGCTTTTAGACCACAGGTCTTCAAGTCTCCAAGTCTTGGTGTTTCCTCCCTGCTCTGTGTGATGCCAGTTGTATATTGCTGCTGAAAAGCTGCCTCATTTGCAAAAGTAAAGTTGTTTCATTCCAGCTTTTTGTTATTTTACTGTGTTAAACACTTCCTGATCTGCTCTCTTTTCCACCTCAAAAAAACCCCACCCACAACCAAAACCCACAAACCTCATATCTGTAGCTACTATTTAACATATTTAGCTGTGTTTGAGGCTGTTAGTCTGAGTGAAATTAATGAAAATACTGGATTTGCACACATTGGGGACAATGCTCTCTTAATTTAATGTCCCTTTGTGCTTATCTTTTGTTTGGTTTTTGGTGTTATTCTTTTTTTTTTTTTTCAAAGAGGAACACAAATGCAGTGGCTTTGTCTTGTCCAGGGACGAGTATCATGAAATCTGAGAATAATGCCAAAGCTTCCTCCCTAAAGATGTATTTGACAGCTGTCAGACAGAATTAATGCAAATAAAACATCAGTCCACAATGGGTAAAAAAGAATAGCAAAGTTTGCTTTGAATAAAAGCAAGATAATTGTTGTGTCTGTTTATAAAAAGGCTCTTTCTGGCTTACTAGTTAGGGTGAAGTTGCATTATCTGTTTTCCTAAGGTGGCTTCCTTGCCTGAGGCTGCTGTTATGACACCCCATTTCAGGGGTGCTGACATGAGCTGAATTGTTTTTCTTTTTCAATGGGGTTTAAAGGAATTTCCGCAGGGCTGTCACACAGATGGGGTGAGAACTGCTTTCCAGACCAAGGAGGGGCTGCTGGTCTGTAATGGTACCAAAATGCATTGCTATGCCTGCAAGGCACACATATTCAGGTGTCTTCTAGGGGGTGGAAGAGAGGACCTAGACCAAGAGTTAGATTCCTCAGAAAGACTTTCAGAGAGCAAAGTGCCCCGAAAAGCTTGTCCAGAAATGGCTTTCCTGGTGATAGGAAATACCAGACACTATTTTGGCTTGATACCTTTAGCTTGGAGTGCTCTGGAAATACTGCATTGCAACCATCTGGGCTCTTCAGTGTCTCTCTCTAAAATCTCTCCATCTCAAAAGACTTTAGGCACTGACAGACTTGGGTTGTGGTTATTCTGTATGTCGAGGAGCCAACTGGCACCTGCAGGCTTGCAAGGGCCTTTGCATCTCAACAGGGAGATGATGAGGAGTATCTATGAACTGGTGAGAGATGAGGCAGGGTGAGCTACCTTGGACTGGTTTTGGAGACTTGGGTACCAAAGTCTCGTTTCCATGGTCTCTGCCTGGAGCAGGACATGTCCCCATGCGTTCTATTATTGTGGCCACTGCCATCTTTTTAAGGTAACTTCTTAACATTCTTCTCATGAAACTAGAATCTCAGCACACGGGAAAGATTGTGCTTAATTTGTTCTCCTGGCTCAGTAAATTTGGTGGAGACAGTTCCTTCTTTCTGGGACACTCTCCTGTCCGAGAGGTCCCAGTCTTTGGAAAGAGCTGACAGAGTGGAGCAGCACCAGATGCAATTCTCTGTGCTGCAACTCACATTCAAGTCTGACTTTTCTGTGTATCCAGATCCTTCACCCAGGGGAAGTTATGCTTGACCAACTTGATAAACTTCTGTGATGAAGTGACTGGACTGGTAGACGAGGGGAGAGGAGTGGATAATGTTTGCCTGGACTTCGGGAAGGCTTTTGACACTGTCTCCCATAAGATCCTCCTAAACAAGCTGTTGAGGTGTGGGCTGGATGAGCAGACAGTGAAGTGGATTGAAAACTGGCTGGTAACTGAAAACTGGCTGGTAACTGAAAACTGGTGGGTGGTGATCAGTGGCACGATGTCTATTTGAAGCCAGTAACTTGAGGTGTACCCCAGAGGTCAATACTGGGTCCAGTCCTCTTTAACATCTTCATTAATGATCTGGATGATGGGGCAGAGCTCACCCTCAGCAAGTTTGTGGGTGACACAAAGCTGGGAGGAGTGGGTGATGCACCAGAGGGTCATGCTGCCATCCAGAGGGACCTTCACAGGTTGGAGAAATGGGTTGACAGGAACCTCATGACTTTCAACAAGGGGAAGTGCAAAGTCCTGACCCTAGGGAAGAACAAACCCATGCATCAATATATGCTGGGGGCCATCCAGCTGGAAAGCAGCTTGTCCGAAAAAGTTCTGGGGGTTCTGGTGGACACCAAGTTGAACATGAGCCAGCAATGTGCCCTTGCGGCAAAGAAGGCTAATGCTATCCTGGGTTGCATTAGATGAAGTATTGCCTGCAGGTCGATTTAGGTGATCCTTCCCCTCTATTCAACACTGGTGAGGTCACACATGGAGTCCTGTGTCCAGTTTTGGGCTCCCCAGTACAAGAAAGACATGGACATACTGGAAAGAGTCCAATGAAGGGCCACAGGGATGAGTTTCTCTCCTCTGAGGAAAAGCTAAGAGAGCTGTGACTGGTCAGCCTGGAGAAGAGAAGGCTCAAGGGGGGATCTTATTAACATCTATAAATACTTGAAGGGACGTTGCAAAAAGGACGGAGCCAGGCTCTTTTCACTGGTGCCCAGTGACAGGACCAGAGGCAACGGGCACAAACTGGAACACAGGAGGTTCCTCTGAACATCAGGAAACATTTTATTACTGTGAGGGTGACTGAGCACTGGCACAGGTTGCCCTGGGAGGTTGGGGAGTCTCCATCCTTAGAGATATTAAAACCCTATCTGGACACAGTCCTGGGCAGCTGGCTCTAGGTAGTCCAGCTTTAGCAGGGGTATTGGACCAGATGACCTCCAGAGGTCCCTTCCAACCTCCACCGTTCTGTGATTCTGTGAGTTTGTGAGTCTGTGATCTCTTTCTGATGCTCTACTAATGCAAAGGCAAGGAGAAAAGCAGATGCAAAGTAAGAACAGAGTTGAGGTAAACACAAGGTCTTTCCTATATCATGGGGTCTTCTGTGTGTGGCTCTCTCTTGCTTGACTTGTTACAAGGGGTCTGAACCCACATCTGAAGCTGTGCTTTGACCACCAGACTACCGTATTTCTCATTCCCATTGGTATGAATGAATTTTATTATTCCATTCCTGTTCTCAGTATGAATATTTTGGAAAGTTACCCTCCCCAGAGGTACCTGGAGGGGCACAGACAAAATCTGGTGGTCCACACTAAGGCCAGCCTCATGTTTTTCCTCCTTGCAGCGCAAACCTTGAGATGTTACACTTGCCATGAACCTACCGCTGTTGAAAAGTGCATGACGATCCAGAAATGTACGAAGAATGAAACCATGTGCAAGACAACCATGTATTCCCTGGAGGAAGGTAAGAGCAATGAATTTTTTATATTTTCAACATGAGCCAGTGTTTCTACAATGAAGACTGCTGCTGTGGGGAGCAGTACCTTTACTCGCTTAAATATGTAAGCCTGGAAGAGAGCTCTTGTGGGCCAGAGAGCAGTCTTCTGTTGTTGCAGAAAGCAGTCTCCATTGTAAGTGAATACTTAGTAAATGCAAGCTCATAGTTAATGCTCAGTGTTGAGAATGGTTAGAAAAAACATGTTGACTTAAGCTTGAGACTTGTAGCTAAAGAGTTCTGGCTCTCCAGACCCTTTCCATGACTCGCAAAATGAGTGTGGGTTAACAGTGCTCTCCTGACCCAAGAACTGTTTATGAAAGCTGGTTTGAGTACAGAGGCCAGTAGAGATAAGCGAAGCTCGGTAATGTGAAGGCACCAACTTCTGGTCATCTGGAGGCAAAAAAGAAATGCCCTTGAATTCTCTGGAGCTCTCAGGAAGGCATCATCAGTCTGACTGATGACCCTACAGTTTATAACCTGTCCAAATAAAGAAATGCACTGGGAAGTGCTCTCTCTTTCCCATGGTCCTACTGATAAGGCTCTGATCGCACATGGGAGAGGCAGGAGATAGAGAGTAAAGTCAAAGCAGAGGAAGAAAAAGTGCCTAACTGACCTTTCGCAAGGTAAAGCTGATCCAGGCAGGACACAGAGGATGCAAGGTGCTGTTCAGCTTGCAGCTACTCCCTGGGAACTGTTTCCTATATTCCTGGTAGGAAGAAGACCAGTTGTGTTTGAACTGGAGCTAAGACTTCAGTGGTGAAGGCAGCTAATGTTTCACTAGGGACAAGGAGAGTTCTCCTCTATTCCTCCCATTCCTAACCGTTCCTTCTTTCTTGCTTTGTTGTAGTTTATCCCTTCACAGGAGTCTCAACTGTCACCAAGATGTGCTCTTCCATCTGCATCCCATCCGACGTGGACGGGATTGGCATGACGCGCCCCGTCTCCTGCTGTTACTCTGACTTGTGCAACTTTGATGATGGTGCAGCTAGTTTGAGGATCAGCTTTGTGCCAGTTGGGATGCTAGCAAGTTCCCTTTGTGTCCTCTTCTGGACTAGACTGTGAGGAGCTGCTGGGGGGGTCTTTCATGCTGAAGAACCCAACAAAGAAGAGAATAAACCTCTGCCAGCCCAGCTTTCTGTTTGGGTGCCTCATGGAGAACCCTCAAAAACTCCCAGAAATTGCTTTTTTAGTACTTTCCCTTTTCCCACAACCAAGAGAGAAGCAAAACTCAGGAGGTCCCGACAAAAATTTTTGAATTGACTCAACAACTCCTGCAAAACTAACTATGGAATTTCTTTGCTGTGCTGGTCTGGTTGGTTTTGAACTAAAAAATTCTGCTGTATGAAATATATTTAAAGCAAGAAACCTTGTGCTAAAAGCCTTCTGTACCTCCTTAGAGCATTTTTCCCCCAGAGTTAGCCAGCAGAGTAGTTGAATTGACCAGTCTTCTCAGATGAAATTCACTTATGTGGCAGATCCTCTCCACCCCACAGTTTTGTGCTGGCTCTTTGTGCTGTCTGATCTCCTTCTTTGTACATAAGAAATTAAGGAGACTAAACTTCCAGTGCCAGTGACCTGATCCAAGGAGGCTAAAATCTCTTATTTTCTGTACCTTTTGAGCAGAATAAAAAGTATGTTGTGTTAAAACTGTAGTGATCACTAAAGTTATTTATAGTGCAACTCTGATAAATATTTAATTTAATTTAATTTAATTTAATTTAATTTAATTTCATTTCATTTCATTTCATTTCATTTCATATTATTTACTTTCCAAACTCCAGTTCCACCTTTCAGTATTGTTTATACAGTGAGACGACTTAAGTTTTGTGGTCTTGCAGCAGATGTGTAAGACATTTCCTGTTATCCTCCACTGGCAGTGGCCTTCCATCAACACTTCTTCTACCAACTCCACTGGTATGAAGCTATCTTTACTGGGAAGATTGGGTGATTTCTGTAATGGTTCTGGCCTGAATTTGGAATTCAGTGGAATGACTTTGCCTCTTGCTTCAATCCTCCAGAGCATCACCTGCAATTCCTTCTGTGTTGGTAAGGGCTCCTGCATTTTGATGTTATCCATTCTGGTCTGGTTGTACATTTTCCTATAATCCCCTTTACAAGATTTGGCAAAAATGACCTCCTCCAATTATCACTCTGCTTGTGATATTTGGAATAATCAATAAACATGTGATTTAAAGTCTTACATGTAGCATACACATTACAGCAGGTTTCCAAGAGAGGTGGTACAATTACCATCCTTGGAATTTTTCATGACTCAGTTGGATGAAGTCCTGAGGAACCTGGGCTGACCTCACAGCTAAGAGCTTTGACTGGGGACTTGGATTAGAAACCTCCTGAGGTCTTGCTTCCAGCTGGACTTTCCTGTAATCCTATGATGCACCCACTAAGACCACCAGAGCACAAACACCACTATTTCCAGGCATTCTGCAAAGTCTGGCAGATACTTCTGCAATGATTTTCACCTGTGCTGCATTGCTTCCCATTGCCAAAATGAGAACAAATTTGCAATGAACCGAAATTCTGGATCCACACACAGCTCCCAGGTTGCCTAAATATAATTTCTTTGCTGGAACAACATTGAGTAAGTGGTCAGGATTTTGTGCTGGCATGGAGGTGGCTGGATGAACCACATCCATGGCTACAGAAGGACTTTGGAAAGAAGCTGCAGGCTTGCATTAGCTGGCAGTGTGTGCTTTGCAGTGTCCTCTACCCATAAGTCATGCCCAGAGCTCAGTCGCCAGAGATGTTTGATATATTTTTGGCTTTCTGTTGCACAAGGGTGGTACATGAAGGTTCTCCCTTTTTACCTGTCAGTTCTGGCAGTCAGCAGTCTCAGGTTTGCTGGCCCAGGGGCTGCATCAGGACCACTATGTATAGTAACCAACAGTGAAACACCACCAATATGTCTTAATGTATGTTGATTTTATTCACACTCCCAGCCTTCACAGCACACTTTTAGGCTTAATGCCACCATTTCATTAAGGGTTGTTTGTTTCTTTTTCAAACCCTTTGCCTCGTAGTTTCATTCAGACCCCTTGTTCTCATGGATGAGCAGTAGTGAGACTGCTCCCTGTCTACCTTTTCTACACCATTTATGTTACATAGCCCAATGTCCACCCTGGTTGCTCTTTTCCAAGCCAAAGATCCCTTGTCTAAATCCAGATATCGCTCATGAACCCATGAGCACATGAACCCATCTGTACTCCAGGTACCGAGTGCAATAGAAAGAGGATGGCGAAAGAAGGGTGTCACACTTTCTCACCAGCCCGAGGACATGCACGAGTGCCAAGATGTGAAGTGGGCACTCCATGTTCTTGCTATGGCTAAGACCTAACACAAGTGATTTGTTATGCACTGGTAAAATGCAATGGTGACAGGCCACCTTGTAGTCCCTGGGTTCCGTCATGCCCACCTCTCTGCTTTTCATTGCATCACTGAGTGATGTTTTTTACATCCAGAAGCCCAGGGAACTTTACCGTAGCTGATAATTTTCTTCTATAATCTGAAGAAATTGAAGTTTCCCTGAAAGCAAAGCTGGAGCCCAGATATGTGTGTACTTCCTCAACTCTGCCCATAGACACTCGTGACAAACCCCATTTTACCTTCTTTCTCCAAGCAAAGCCAAAGAGAACACCATTTATTTTGCATTGTTGTAAATGGAGGATTTCTTAGGACATGGTCAAAATTCCTGGCTACTCACTCACTTGTTAGGGATAGAAAAAATATTAGACATTTCCTATTCACTGTCCAGGAGTTTACATATGTCAGCACTTCTGCACATGAAACCAACATTAATTACATACTTGCAAAACTCAGAAAGGAATACAACTTTCACAGATTTTTACTGTACAACACTGCTCTTTCTCAGACGTGAATTACTGGGCTCAGACTACCCTGTCCTTACCCTGCGTTGGTTGATAAGCAGTGCAGTCATGGCCCAGAACATCACAAAATTATCATGTCAAAGAGCATTTGAAAACAAATACATCAGGAGCCAGATGATTGTGTTATATCATCATCTTAGAGAACAACACTAAAAATGCCACTGCAGTCATGGACACTGAGAGCATAAATCATGGGCAGAGACACTGAAAATGCTTGAAGCCCAGCCATTGCTGGGCTTGGGAATGTAAGCAGAGCATATCTCGCTGGCGGAGCTAAAGTCATGTCGCCAGTAAAGTGCACAGAAGAAAAAACATTGGCTCCCAATTGCAAGAGATGGCGGTATAGCTCTGTAGCCCAGTAAACACAATATTGGCATTGCTCATAATAGGCCATGCTCTTTTTATTGAGTTTGCAAGTTCTCAGGGCTGAGGCTTGTTGGGCTTGCTTGACTCGTCTTGACTTGCCTTCAGCTTTGTTTTTACTTTGCTCAGCTGTAACAGTAGTTTTCCTAATTGGCCAGGCGGCTATGCCTAATTTGCTTTACTTTTGTTTATCTTTGTATGGCGCAACTGTAAGTTTACATAGATAGCCGTAACAAGTAGTTGTTGTATGTAGGTGAGCTATTTACGACTCTGACGTAAAGAAATACAGACCTGGTACAGCAGCAGAGGGCTCAAGAGATGGAGGTGCAAGATGTGCCACAGGGAAGTGCTGGCACGGGGTGATATGAGGTGGGGCACCGGCTTGGCATTAGAGACCCCTCAGCTATAAACAATTCACCAACAGTAAAAAAAACCACAACAAAAAGAAATGCAGACCTAGAGGTGGACAAAATCATCTTTGGGAATAGCAAAGAGAACCATGAGAAAATAGCAAACCAATGCAAAATGCACCATACGTGGTAAAATCCTACGTGAGGTGGACCTGCACCTTCTGACCAAGGAAGAAAGAACAAGGTATGAAAGTGTTTTAGCAAACATAATCAAGATGACTTCCAGTAGATCCTTGGTTGAGGAAGAAGAATCCATTTCCACCATCATACTCCTCCCAGTGGAGGACTCAGAATGCAGATGACTCACTGTACCTCCCTGTAAGGTGGGAAGCAGTAATATTAGTGGAAGAGTGAGCATAAAACCCAGGAAAATGGGTAGAAACTAGTAAGTATGTGTATAACAATTTTAACTGTATTGTTATTGAAACTTTTTTCTGTAATAATAATAATTTCCTCTTTATGTCTGTAATAATTTGATCTTCACTAATCAGTTCTTTGATTAAACTGTTGAGATTTCATACACAGTAATAATAAATTCTTGGCTTTATATGTAAGATGTGTTTCCTTTTTGCCCATAACAAGACTTTGAGTGTAACAAAATTATGGAGATTCCCAGCTGGGTATGGAGAGATAGCTAGGCATACAGATGCTTAAGTAGGCCTTATTTTAAGCGCTGTGTATTTGACTGGAGTACACACCAGTATCTCCATGGGAGGCTGTTAGTCTATCTCCTGACGCTGAAGGCATCTTTGTGGTATCTGAGAAACTCACAGTCAAGGGACATGTTATTCTGGGGAGCAGTGATTTTGAAAATGAAGAAGAGCTCCTAGAGAGACACCAAACCCCTTTGGATTATTGCAGTAAATGTTTTCAATGGGACGTAACATGACAAAGCTGAGAAAGTTGTCACCTCTCTGCTCTGGACTGGTGGGGTTTCTCATGGCAGGACGTGGGGCAGAAAAGCAGTGAGCAGCACTTTTGTCCTTCTTTTGTGCCATACCACTGCTTGAAAATGATCATACTATGAGTTTGAGGACGAGCAGTGCAAATACTTCCATGAGGAAAGGAAATCTAGTAACACAGAACCCTTTGCTCCAGCAAGCAATGGCATAACAAGATGCTATAAGCTGAAGGCAGGCAAATTCAGGCTGGAAATAAGGTGCACATTTTTAACATCAGAGGTCACTCAAAAGGAACAGTTTACTAAGTGCTTGGATGGATTCTTTCTAAGGGGAAATATTTTTTTGTAGAGTGGTGTAACTGAGAATGGGGCAGGATTATGGTGTAAACATCTACACTTGAGCCGTTCCTCATGGGTCCCTTGAGACTCAGTGGAAAGACAGAGAATCATGATTAAATTTGACCAGGGCACAATTAATCTGACATGCTGTTAACATCTCTTCTAGGATGAAGTAGGTTGGGAATGGCCATTTCTTAGTGGTGGCTGTTCAAGGAGCTTGACTGAACAGTTCTGGTGGAGCCTTCCACATTAAAAATGTCCAAGGTTTGGTGAGATGGGCCCTATCTTCAGTGTCTTTTCACGTTTGTACCAAGCCTGGCATCACAAGCCAGAACAAGGAGAGTACACTGGGAAAGAAAGTAAACCGTGACTGCGCAGCAGTCCTTGGTAGGGATTTCTCCAGCTGTGCCAAAGCCACAGAGGCATACGTAGAGCAAATCGGGCTGAGCACAAAAAGTGACACCTGGGAGAAAGTCCCAACATCCCGACTATCTGCTGACTGTGTTAGAGGTAAGCAGCGAGAATTCTTCATAGAGCTGCGTGCTTCAGCCCTCCCTTTTATGATGCACTTGGACCAAGGAGATTTTTTGAGATCGTCACCAGCTAAAAAGCATTAGACATAGCTGATTGCAGCCACTTCTCGGTGCTCATGCTCCATGACTTTAACTTGTGCGTCTGCGTAGCTGTCATTGCTTTGACAAGCCGCATGCAGGGCAGGCTAATCTTCCCCTCCCTTCATTGGCCATGGATGCTTCACCTCTTTGATCTCGGGCCAGTTTGTCAGCATGTTCCCCACATTCTAGATATTATGGCAGGGATCACAGCTCCTGGATGAGATCTAGTCTGAAAAGCATAAAATCTGTGTGGGCGAGGCGCTGTGCTTTGTAGTTGCACCCCCAGACCAAACCAGAGCTCTCAAACCACAGGGCAATGCTAGCTGGTTAAACATAAACCTGAACCTCTCTTGCAAGGAGCAGGTAGCGTGGCAAGCAAAATTTATAGCTCTGTTTCCACTGACCTGGTGTAAAAGCTGTCTGTACCTAGGCTGCGTTTGAAGATGACGTCTCTGCATATTGATTTCCCCCCAACAATCACAGAAGGTCGTTTTTTGTTCATTTTTGCTCAAATGTAATTTGCTTCTCATACCTTCTGGGCTCCAGCCCCCTGAAAATGTCTTCTGGAGTTGCTCTGGTTTCTCTTTCTCTACTGGTGTCCCAAAGTAGTATTTGTTACGATTTTTTGTAGTATTTCAGCTCCTCAACCAGAAAGCTAAATGACATTTTTCCTTCTCGTTTGCTTTTCTCTCCTTTACTAGGAGAGTACATGGGTATGCATCGCATTGTCCCATCTCAGCACCATCCCTTCCATCCAGCAATACCTACTTTGTGTAACACATGACCATGGGATGAGCAGCATTTCTGGAGTTGCCATGGAACCTGGTGACAATGACGTGACCCAGGTGGGCTAAGAGTGCAGTCAACCTGCTTTTTGATCTGCCGAAGCACTTGGTGCTTGAACTGGGACAGAAACGTTGTCAGCGCGGGAATGTAGTAGCAGGTACTTTGCAATGATGAGGTATTGTCACCCAAAATGAGACAAAAGCAACAGCAGCCTGTCTGCTTGCACATTGCTGCTTCATAAGCTCATAGGTAACTTTGTGCAAAATAGCTTGTAGCTTGAGATGAGTAGGAAGAAGAGTTTTGTTTAATGTAATTTCCAGTTAGATTGGGTTTTTTTCCCATTCCCCAAAAGATTCTGAACGTACCAATATTCTGGGTAATATTTTCCCTAATAATTCCTGCAATTATGTTTGGTCTTTGATTGATATTTTTTAATAGAAGAGTGGAAGTTTTCCAACCTTACCCAGCCTAGTGAAAAATCAAAATGATTAATTTTGTTTAGGCAAGTTTTGACAGTAAAAAACCCGGGAACTTTCGATTCTGGAAACAACAAGGAACAGCTTAGCATACTTCATATCTGAGCTCTATGTAAATGCTTCACAGATCTTCTTTGCCAGCCCCTTGCAACAATGGCAGAAGTGGAAAGTGGGCTGTTTATTTTAAAAATGAAAAAACCCCACCCCTATGTAAAATATCCCAGCAAGTGTTTTGAAATGCTGGGAGAGGGCAATGGTTCATGTTACAGATGCGAGACGAGGAGAACTTCGGGGAGAGATGGATAACTTGTCGTGTCCAAAAGCTTTCTGAGGAAATCAGGCAGGACTTTTCTTGGTCAGTAGAGAGAGACACTGGCTTTGCCGTAGACATCCATCCCACCCCTTCCCGACACTTGCATGGGGCTGGGATGAGTTGCTACCTAATTTTTTGTTACTGTGAGTATCTCCCAAAGTGATCTGCATTCTCTTCCTAGCTCAGCTCGGTGATGAATTTTTATAGACCAGTCTGGCTGTAGCTTGTTGCTTCAGCCACCAGCCTGAGAACCCTTCCCCTGGGTCTTGGAGCCATCTAAGACAGGTTTCCCGAGGAAGCAGCAGGTATCAGCCAGGACCCTAGATAAATACAACATTGCTGTATGCAGAGCTAAGCTACCTCTAACATATTTCTCTGAATATATTGTGTTTTCTCCCTTTCCCCAGTGGCACAGCAAAGGGAGGGCGCTGGCTGGGCAGGTGAACACTCTGCTTGGAAATCCTCCAGGTAAAATCCAGCTGCGTGATCTAGCACAGGCAAGGAAAGTGGGAGGCAGCAAACACCCCCACCAGAATGCTCGAGGTTTGAGACCTGGCACGGCTGCCTCTGAAAGGCATGAGAAGCACGGACCTGTGTCGTGCTTCCAATCCTTACAGAGTAGTATGAATCTATTGTGTTTGCTAATTCTTCTTTAGAGGAAGCATTTCAGGAGGCCAAGGCATTTGTGACCTCCTGCTGAGATTGCAGAGCCATTCAGTAATATCCGTAGGAGGAGGCATGGAGGTTTCCTTTCATGTCCCTGCATAAACATGCACTTTGCTGCTGCTGACAACGTGAGCCGCAGTCAGAAGTTCAAAGCCTGCTTGTGCTGTCCCCTCTGGAAAAGCATCACTTTAATTCCCCGCTGTCCACAGAATTGCACAGCAGGACCTCATCTCATTTACTGCTTATTTATTATTCACGGCTGTTCTCGTTTGCTGTGTTTCTCCATGCACCTTTCTGATTAAGCCTGGAGAGAGACCCACCGCCAGCAATGCAGCTCTACGTTACCCTCCTGGAAAAAAACAAACCTGGATAGTTGTACCCAGATTGAGTGTCGCGGTTTGAAAGCGGAGTTGCATGTGTGCGTAGGCAGGGAAGCAGTTATGTACACTTGTAAAATCTAGGGAGCTCTTTTGAAAACTTATTTTTAAAACAAATCTAGGTGACTTATTTCAATCAGAGAAGAATACCCGTGGTTATATAACAAGAAGATTATCTTTCACTTAGTGGCTATGTAAATATGATTCATGCCCTTAAGGGTAAGGCTGTGTCGCCAGTCAAGGCTTATGTGCCTGCAAATTTGTGCTCCCTGTGGCAACTTTATCCTCCCCTTTGCAAACAAACTGTGAAGGACCTGGGTACAGCACAGCCACTGCTCTCTAGTCCTCTGAAGAGGGAGAAGGGAGACTGTTGCTGATATTTGAAAAGACACCCAGCTGTAAGGGACAGCAACTGGTGTATAGCGAAAGGCATTTTGAGGGTAAAGCAGAAAACAAGGAGTTGCTCTCTGGTAAGGATGGAGATCTGGATTTATAATACAGATGAGGTTGGAAGGGAGCTCTGGGGTCTGTGATCCATCCCCCTGGGCAGAGCAGGGCTGCTTTGGGAGCCAATCCAGCTGCTTTTCACTGGCTGCTCTTATTTCACACATGAGCAGGCCCTCTGTGAGCACAGATCTGTCTTCCCAAGCCCCAAGGCAGCAGCATGAACAGTAATAATGTTTTGCACAAACAGCTGGGAAACATGTAGATTGAATTCCTGATCCAAAGCCCACAGTGAATTACATAGGTTGAGAGACTTTCCCCAGGCTACGGTAGGATGAGGGTGGGATGGGAACTGAGCCATCCTTCATAGTTGCCCTGATCCGTCAGCTCTCCCTTATTCATGGGTGAACAATATTTCTTGCAAACAGAACCGTTTCTGTTTGTCGGGACATGTTTGCAACCTGCTTCTGATTTTCTTTGGAGTAATTAGTTATTTAAAAGTGTTCACAAACCACGCAGAACATTTGGGTTTTATTTTTGCAAAGGGCTTTGGTTCAGTGTCACATACAAGGATGCGCAGGCTTACAGCATGGCTTCCTTGACTATAAAATGGGAAGAATATTTATCACCCAGCTTTGATGCTGAAGTCCTTGTGTCTAAATTCAGATTCTGGGCTCCTCAGAGGGAAGGCTGCTATAGAGCTTCAAAGCCTTGTTTCTATGATTTGTCAGCTTGCCAATGAGTTCTTACCAGTGCTCCCATTTGATTTATATCCAGGGAGTGCAGGACACTTTCCAGACGCAAAGGTACTAGTTTTCCTGAGAGAAGGATCTCACAGAAAGCCTGAAGCTTGGCTGGAAATGTTGCAGTCTTCCTTCCCCAAAATCAAGGTCTGGATGCCCAGCGCATCCTTGTCCTAGTTATCAGACTGAATTAGAATATGCAGCTATTTATAATGGAAACCTACATCTCAGTACCAAAAATAGAGTAGAATAAAACCTCGTGAGGAATTAAAAAAACATTAGAAATAACAGCGCTGCATTTCAAGAGCTGCAGGTATGCCATGGACCTGGTTTGCTCTAAAAGCTGTTTACTTCAGTAGTGGCTAACTCTGCTGCATCTTTCCAGACCTATACTCGAGGCAGGATTTGGCCCAGGACTTGGGCAGATACTGAGTTTCAAGGAGAGAAGCAATACTATGAAATGAGGAACAGGAAAAGTTTGGGCTCTATGCCTCCTCCTGTGATCAGGAAAAAGATGATCCCACTCTGTACTGGACCTGCGTGGGCTGCAGAGCTGGTTAGTGGCAACCTGCCACCACCGATCCCTGTGGCATGGTCAATCCCTTGGGACTGGGTACACCCAGGACATGGCAGAGACATTTCCCGGGGCTCTTTCTACCTGAATGCTGAGGCCAGGAGGAGGTGACTATGTGTATCTTTCTCCCCCAAAAGAAAGCACGAGGATCTTGGAGACAATCAGCTGCAAACTTCTGGGGGGTGCAGGTAGTGCTTAACAGCTAGCTGGTGCCCAACTACAAACAAAGCATCTCCTAAAAGCCTCATTAATCTTAGATGCGCCTACTCCTTACTAAAACAACCATGTTGTCACATGTTATTTCAAGGTTTGCATGATTACAGGATACCATAAAACCCATTAACTCCCCCTTGGCCTCCAGGGCTGTCAAGATCATGCCAAAGTAAACAAGTGAGATTATTGAGCAACTAGGGAGAAACAATAACATCCATGCCCAGCATCCATGGGCACATCCATCCACCCACGTGCAAAGTCTCGCATGCACGTGCTCCTGCTGCCCTGGCCTTTTCAAAACACACAACCACTCCCCACAGCTCCTAGCCCAAACACCGCTGGCACCACGGTTCAGAGGTTGGGAGACAACTGTGCCTTCTGTGGGATGGATCCCACCACCCTGACTCAGGTCTCTGTGACTTCTCAGCTTGACGAGAGCATTCTTGTCCTCCCTCAAGCACTGCAGGGTGTGGGATCCAGCTTCTTGCTGGTGTGGGGGAGGGTGGTTGAGCTCTACAGGTTGGTGGGCTGCATGGAAACATCCATGGGTCCAGGGCAAGTGGAGAAAAGAGACAGTCTGAATAAGACCTGGATAAAATAAATAAGAGGAGCTGAACACCTCAGCTTAGCCTGAACATTAGGAAGCATTTTTTTACTGAGAGGGTGGCCAAACACTGGAACAGGCTTCCTAGGGAGGAGGTTGATGCCCCAAGCCTGTCAGTGTTTATGAGGCATTTGGACAATGCCCTTAATAACATGCTTTAACTTTTGGTCAGCCCTGAATTGGTCAGGCAGTTGGACTAGATGATCATTGTAGGTCCCTTCCAACAGAAAAATTCCATTCTATTCTATTCTATTCTATTCTACCCTATTCTATTCTATTCTATTCTACCCTATTCTATTCTATTCTATTCTATTCTACCCTATTCTATTCTATTCTATTCTACCTGACTCTGCTAACCCTGAGACGTTTCCAGAAAAAAAAATAATAAAAGAAAACTCAATGCATGAAGGTCCCTTTACACTTTGCTGCTATTTATTGTGTGACACAGCATTTTCCATAGGGGTTAGATGCACTTGTGTGACCAAATACATGTCTCCTGATCAGAAAGTTAGTGCTTGACTGCACACACTTGATGTTTATTCCTCACAGACCTCGTGGCTTATCAAAGCAACAGCCTGCCAGCAATTGCATTTTTTTAGTGTTGGAAAAAAAAAAAAAAAAAAAAAAGTTGCACGTCTGCCAACCTTTTTCTAAGGAGTTTGAGAGGAATTTCACAAGGTGACTTAAAAGCTGAAGCTCAGCCCTGTGCATGCATCCTTGCACTGCCAGTGGAAGGCAGGTTCTCACATGTGTGCTCTGGTTAGGTGACAGAAATGCCTACTCATTCCCATTTCCCATTTGATGAAAAACACTTGCTTTCCCTGCCTTGTTCAGGCAAACTGGCACAACAAGAGGACTCCGATGAGACTCTCATCTACGTTTTTCCGTTGGACAAGGATTCATGAACTGCCTTCATAAAGGGGTAATATTGTAGCTCAGAGACTGCCTGAATAAAACAACTCTCAGCTCCTTTATCTAACCCAACCATTCCCCAGGAGACCGCTGAAACAACAGATCCTGTAAGGATCCTTTTTGTGGTGGCCTTCTAGCTCATGAGATCTTGCACGTAGCTTGGATCACCCAAGGTAACCATAGCTTGAAGATGACCCAGTGCTTGTTCTCCACGTAAACAGTCCATGCCGCTCAATTCTTGATGTCCTTGGAGAGCTGATCTTCCAAGAGCAGATCAGAACAGGCTGGCTTGTTTAACTTAAAACATCTGAGACAGGACCAGCTGCCCATAGAAATGCCATCTCAGAGCAGGGAGAAGCAAGAGCAATATTTTATTATAAATGTGGTTTCTGACCATCACAGCTGTGAGGCTCTTGAACAGCCTTCTGCCAGCAGAGCCACAAAGATGCATATACTTCAGTCAATTTTTTTTCTTTAAAGAAGTGATAAGAAGAAGAAAGGATGAAAGTTGAGTCTTGAAAGCTGAGAAGACCCTTTGCATGTGCTCATCGAGTTTAGCAGTAAAAGCCCCTTGAGGCACCTAAACTGGCTTCCTATGCATGAAGAACCCCAACCAGCCCATGATGTCTTTGCGCAGAGCTGGCACAGCAAAAATAAGCTTGCAGAAAACACTACCATGATCTGAGGACATCAGCAGGTTAAAAAAAAAAAATCTCCTAGTTGCATTCCCCCAAGACAAAGATAAACTAGACCCCTTTCCCAAGGTGGCCGTGGCTAGTGGTTGACAGCAGTTTGTTTAAAACCCCTTATTTTCTGGGGCAGAAGTCAGATGTCTTGCTATTAACTCTCCCCTCCTCACCAGGATGGCTTTCGTCCTCCGCTGTAAGTGCATCAGAATCTGTCACTACCTCCTGGGTGTTTGTTTCTTTTTCAGATTTGGATGTCATCCCCAAACACAGCGACAGCTGTCTGTACACTAAAAACACCTCTTCCCCTGTGTTGTCTCTCCCCAGAGCCAGGAGATTGGCAGCAGCCAGGAAAGATTAAAAACCAATTCTGGCTTGTTTTTAGCCCAGCCTTAAAATGACACGGCTCATCTGATTGTGGATTTGTGCGTGCACAGCTAACAACATACAGCTGCTGGTTTGCATTCGTTGCATGGCCAGAGTTTGTGAAGTCCCTGTGGGTGTCAGAAAAACATATATTCAGGTGGAAGAGACTCTACTGTACTGGGACTGAAGACAGCTCAGCCCTTTTTAAAGCTTCAGAGGATCCGTGATGAAGAGCTGCATCAAAGCACATTTTTTAATGAGGCTTTGCCGTTCTGCCACTCACACCAGCTCATGGTGAGCACATCCTGGTGCCACCGGGAACCCGGACACCACTGCCCACTGTAAGTTGGTGTTCCTCACTGGGAGTGGTGGCACATCCCTCTGCAAGCATCTCCCATCACTGCCGCCTCACAGCCACCCTCTGAAATCCTGCCGCTGCCTGCGGGAGAGTTTCGACTGGCCAAGTGCCACCCGCCCCCGGGATTTCATGCAGGCAAGTGGAAAAGCATTGCGCCTCTGCCTGTGTTTGTGCTTTGTCTGGGGAACTAGCCAAGCAGCAAAGGTGTGTGCAGGGCTCAAAGAAGGTGCAAAACTTCTCCCAACCATCGGGGTGCTCCTCACCCTGCTCCTCGCAAGTCCAAATGTACTGCAGGATCAAATGCACCAACACGAGCACCTTGACATCACTCAATCTCCTTTTCCAGGCAGACTTTTATATCTCATTCTCAGATTATTGGGCAAAAGCAAGGAGATGAAGGGATGTTCATGCCAGTCCCAGCTACAGCCGTCAACAAGACCGGAGTGAGCTCTACTGCTCCAAATACTGGTGAGTCCAGGGCAAGGCTGTGTGTTAAAAGCAGAGTCAGACAAGGGTTCAGTACCGGTGTGCCATCGCTGATGTGACTGAGGGCACATCAAATTGACCTTGCAATTGGGAGGAATGGCCTGAAGGCATGAAAAATGTATTGACCCCTTGAATTCAAGAGACCTGCTGGATAAAGGGAGCCTGAAGTGGTTTTGTTCCAATGACTGGGTTAGATTTTTGGGAATCTGACCCATGGATTTCATATGCTATGGCTTTTGGTTGCCTTTAAGGTTGTGGATTTGCATGGATTTCAGCAATACGGCCACAAGGGACTAGTGCAAAATTGGTTCACCCCAAGGCACAATGTCCTTACCCACATTTACTAAGTGTGTTCAGAAATTTAAAGCTCATTTGGCACTAAAGATGTGTTGCAAGACCATGTCTGGAGCTACCAATGTGTGACAATTCCTGTCTGTTTAGTAGGGACTGACCAGGGAAAGGGAATCAGGATCCAGACCAGCCTCAGGTAGGGCACAGAATGATTAACTGACACACTTAGTATTTTTTAAAACCTCGTGGCAAACTGTAGACTGGAGCCCCAGGGAATGGGGATGAAGGCATGCAGCGAAGGCAGTTAATGCAGACACGGGCCATCTGCCCCATCCTTTTACAATACTCTAAGCATCCCTCTCGTGACCCAAAATGACTTTGCTAAATTGAGATACCAACCATGATGCTGTGCTTACCTCCCTTGCCCCCTCTACCTACCCGCTTCAGACACCCTATAGTTTCCTTTCACCTCATTTTTAGGGGATTTGTCTTGTTCTCAGACCTGGGGCCATACTGAGTAAAGAGGCTTTGGATTTGTATTTCTCTGGAATTAGGGATGTGAGAGTTGTGCAGGAGAGCAATGAAGATATCTGAGAGAGGATGTGCCGGTGTGTCAGAGACAGCCATTCCAAGTCATTCAAGTCCTAATATGGAAAAATAGATCTCTTTAAAAAAAAAAAAAAGTGCACATGATAGGTTTTAGATGAGAAATAATTTGGGAGTGATATTGAAAATGATATCACTCCTGCTGCACTTCAGTCCTGCCAAGCGCATTCTATAATTAATAGCTACTTCAGATGAAGTGACTTTCTTTTGAATGTGCAGTATTAAACATTTAAATCCCTATCTGTAAATATAAGACTGTGGCAGATATCTCCATAAGCCTTGCAGCTACATGCTAATGTATATTTATATTCTAGATAGGTATTTTTAGCAAGAACTACGAGTTCTTTCTGTATTTGATTACATCAGAGCTCTGTTTTACATTAAATGTCTGGACTGCAAAAATATCCCATTCTTTTTTCTTCTCTTGGCATTTTGCAATAATTTCTGCCCCTGTCTTGTCCCTTTTTCTTTCATGCCCACCTGGATTAATGCACCTACCAAAAGAGCTGTATGGTTTCCCCACCCCCCCCCTCCATCCCAAAGAAGACAAAATATATAAAATTAAAAGAAATCAAGCAGCAAAACAGCTCCTGCTGTTTTCCACCTTGCAGCTTGAACCAGCCTGCAATCAGGGTATGCCAGGATAACTACCACCACTCATGGCTACACATGATGTGACCAGTGTCCTGCTGTGGAAAGCAACCGCAAATGATCCCTGCTGGAAACCCTGGTCCTCTAAGTATTAATCATGCTGTTTGTGTAGTTTTTCTTGCCCACAGCGCCAGTGATACCTTTGTGGGAATCTTGCCCAAGTTAAAGCAGCATGAATGAACCTGGGTCTTGATCCAGCCCAAGCCAAGGCTGGTTGTGCACTGTGTTTCCAGAGGAGGAACTATCCACTGAAATATCCACTCCACCTTCAAGACTCATGGAACCCACGAAGAAAGGCCACACAAGGCAGACATATCGCCCTGATGGCTGGCTGGAGATGGGACTCAACATGGTAGACCAGTTTGAATACCCTCACCAATGTGGGTCTGCAGACGCCTCCCTGAAAGTTTAGTCTCTGCCATGCTTTAATTTCTAGATGGACGAAAGCATTTGCAGATTCACAACTGAAAGCAGGTGATGCAGATCAGGACTGCACATCTGTAGGGCAGCTGCACATCTGTAGGGCTGCCCCACATTTGCGGAAGGGCTGGAAGGTGATGGAAAAAGCAACTTCTTGGCCAGATAGAGCATAAGGAGATAAAGTCTCTGGACGTGCACAGAATGACTTCTGGGAAGAACAAGCCCCCAGGGGGGCAGTTAAAATCCTCCAACACAGCAACAGCAGCGCTGGATGCCGCCTGCTTTGAAGCCTCATCTTGCAGGGCCGAGAGGCTGCAAGACTTTTTATGGCCCTTTGGAGACACATCTTTCTCTGTTCTATTTTATTCAGACTATATTTAAACTTCTCCCTCCGTATGTCCACTCGACCCAGTGACGCAAAAGTCTGCCAACTCCTTTGAATCCCCTGGCAGTGTCCTGCATTTGCTGGGGCAGTAGTACTCGTTGGGTTTAACTCCTAGGGACCAAATAGCAAGAAGAAATAAAAGCAATAGCCTAACCAGCAGCAAATCAAACTTTGCAAGGGCTGCCAGTGACGACAGTTCAGCCTGTGGCTTACAGCTAACACTGTGTGAACAGATGAATATTAACGCAAAAGGACATTTTGTACACCTGACACTCTGGGTGAAGGGCTTTTCACCTCGCCTAATGTAGGAACATATTACAAGTGCTTTGAAGCTAAACCCTGCCTTTGGCTCTGTTTTGGCTAAGGTGGAAGCTCGCTGCTCTGCTGATGGAGCCACGTTAACTGGCGAGTCCCAGGTGCAGCGCAGTGTGATGCAGGATGCTCGCAGCCAGAACCAGTGACACAAGGAGGGCAGTGGGTCCCACCTGCAGCATCCCTGCAGCGCAGAGGGGACCCCGAAAAATTGCTCCCAGCCGCCTGCTTGCCTTGCTGTGCTGAGCTCAGCTGCTTTCTCTTTGCCTGCTGCAAGAGAAGCTGCACCACGAACCCTTCCCTGGTCTCTCTGTGCATGCCCCAGATGAGCCTCCTGTAATGTTGAACAGTACGTTACCCTTCTCCCCCTCCTCTTCTAATGGGGATAGCCTTAAATCTAGCTCTTCAAAGGAGTATTTTTGCATTCCCCTGCTTGTCCCCTTCTGTAGCTTTTCCCCTCTCTGCCACAGGGCAGCTGGGGAGCTGCAGAAAACCAACCAGAGACATGCCCTCCCTGCAACCTGTGCTGCTCCACGCTCCTTTCCTAGGTGAAGGCTGAGCGCACAAGAAAGATGCTGCAGGCTTAAAACTGGAAGATCCAACTTTATTTGCTAGATTCTCACCCAGAAGGGAATCCTTACCCTCCCAGTCCCTCTATCCAGACCCTGCCCCATCTGCGTGTGCAATAGATGGAGGAAAGTTCAGCCCATGTTAGCATGGCACAGGACCCTGCAGCCAGCATGGAAAAGCCACTGGGGACAATGCCTGACTCCAGAGCTTGAATCCAGAATAGAAAAGTGGATCTGATCTAAGGATGGCAGTGATGGTGGTTTGCTGATGTGGCCTGACACATCAGACTGTTTTTGAAGCAGGGAAACAGAGAACAGACGAGTAGGAAGCAGAAGCTGGTGCTCTGTGTCTGCAAGGGTGGGTGTAACATCAGTATTTGAGTAACTCACAATCATTATACTCTCAATGGCATTTTCCCTCCACAGACCTCAGCATTGCAAGGGTGTTGCAGGGAAACTGTAAGTGTTCTAGTGAAGCACAGAGCATTTCACCTCCAGAACAAAAGGGCTCATCATCCTCCTGAGCCCCAGGCTTGCACAGGGCCCTCTGCCAAGGAACACAATGCCTTGTCAAAGTTTTCTTGCAAATGGTACTGAGACAGACCTTGAGAAACAATTTCCTCTGTGCAATGAAAAAAACAGGCCCTCTGCTTATTCCTTTGGTTTCCTGGCTGATGCCTTATGGAAACAGAGTGGAAAATGGGGAAAAAAAAATGGAGAAAAAATAGACTTTGCACAGGGGAGGTTGCAGGGATGGCATGAACACACAAGGATGGTGCATGGGATATACCCATGCTCCACTCTGTCCTTGCTCCTGCAGGTTGCCTCCTGCTCCCCTGGACGAGCCCTGGCAATAGGAACAGAGCAAATGGCAAATTGCCCAGCTCTTCCCGACCAGAGAGGTCTGCGAGCTGGGCACGCCTGGCTCATTTGTATCTGCTTCCTCTCCATCTGTTTTTACAGCAGACAGGGCATCAAAATCAATCTTACAGCTGCTGCAAGGGAGAATGGAGCAAATCCTCAGCTGGGACACAATAGTGCTGTTAACCAGTGTGAGTAAAGCCGTTGGCATTTCCCAGAGTTGAGGATCTGGGATAATCATTACTTTTCCTTTCCTGTAGTCCCTGCTGTGAAGGGATGGAGGAGGGCAGAGTAACAGAAGAAGTTGCTTGAAATGCTCTGTAAATCATCTGGGAAGGGAAATTCAGGAGCTCTGACTGCAACCCGAGCTCAGGCAAAGGGCTCCTGAGGGTTTTGGCTAGCCAAACTCCCAAATTTGCTTTTGCAGGTCTAACTTGCCCTGGCCTGTTAGTCCAGGGCATGTTTAGAGCTTTACAGAAATACATCCCAGCTCAACACATGAAGGCTGAGCCCTTCTGAACTCATTCCATAGCTTATTCTAGACAGAATTAAGTGCCAGCTCTCTGCAGTTGCAAGCCACGCTCTGCTGAGCAGGTAGTAAGTGGGAACAAATATCCACCTGCTGCTCTGACTCAGGAGATGACACCAGAAGTGGAAAGAAAATAAGCCAAGCTCCTGTCGGAGTGTTGCAGGATTTTCTCGGGGGTTGTGCATAGGGATTTATTGGAGGCATACAGGCACAGGTTGTGTGGGAGCTTGGGGAAACCTGGGAAAAAAAGCACTGTCCATGTTCAGTGTGTGTACAGCCCCTGCTCTTGCTGATGATGCCAGAACGCCAGCCTTCATGGCACTGCCCGGTCCCTCCTGCTGTGCAGAGCTGCAATGCTTCATCCACTACTGCTCCCCACAGAGGAAAAGGGAAGATGTGGGTCCTGAGGACCAGAAGCAGCTGAAGGCGAGGAACATCTGCTTAGTAGCTGGAAACTGGAAATTTGAGGGTTTTAGGTCCAGGTGCCCAAACTCTTGGCTTGAATCCGCTTGAATTCACAGCATTGAAGATGGATGAAGCCACACATCGGCGAAAGTTATTCCCAAGGCATCTAAATGTTCATGAGACAGCTTGGCAGAGAGGAGGGGGGGGTGTTTTGGCTGGAGCACGGGCCATTGCGACGTTACAGAGCACACTGGAGGACCGTCCCAAAAACCATGGCCATCAGACCCAGCGCTGCAGAGCTGCTTGCCACCCCATTGCTGCTCTTGGTGTCATCGGTGCAGAGGTCGGTGTAGCAGCATGACTTGGGTCTGGTTGCCCCTATCCCGTTATAGGCGAGGCATTCCTCCTCACAGCTTCTGGTGACGGTGATGTTGCCGAAAAAGGGGTAACCTGAAACAGGCAGATTGGAGAGGAGGAGGAGGATAAGAGAGAGAAAGAAATCGCAAAGGAAGGTGCAGACAGCTGGCATTGAGAAACACTGACTTTGTTTAATGGAGGGGAATTAAAAGTAAAGTGTTTATAGGTAAATAGAGGCAAGCAAGGTGTTGAGCATCTCTAATCCATGGGTGCCTGTAATCCAGACTGCTCTTTGTAGGAACAGGTCTGCCAGTTCTCCCTGCCGAGTCCCTCTCTCCCTCCTCCTCCTTCCAAATTTATTGTAGCATGGACAAGGAACACAAGTCCCTGTCTATTTTGTTCAGGTGAGTTGCTCCTGCAACGGCTCTGCACAGAAGTTGGCAGGGCCAAGAAGCGCTGGTGTAACGCTGGCATGGTCATTGGTGAGACAGTTGGTGTTAGGTGAAAGCATCTACAAACAAGGAGAGAGCCCCTGGGTTTCTGCGGTATGTTTGCAGACATCTACAGGTTCAGGGTCCATAAGGGCATAGGGGTAGGAAAGGTAAAACAGAGTAAGCAGAGTGAGTCCTGATGATCTTTACGGTCCCTTCCAACCCAAACCATTCTGTAATTCCATGATCTCTCCTTGCGAGCACTCCAATCAAGAAACGAAACTTACCCGAGTCTACAGAGTGCAGCGTTGTGGTGCACACGGTGGCTTTCGGGGGGCACAGGGTGGCTGTTCTGCACCGATCAATGTCCGTTGGTTCCTTGCACGTGTAACATCGTAGGGACTGGGCTGCAGAGGGGAACAGAATGGGTCTGAGGTGGTCGCAGCAGTGAAGACAGACAGCAAGTCTGCAGGTTCTCTGATCTGGGGTGGGGACTACGTGATGGTCAGTGCTTCATCCCCCCGCCCAGACCAAGATGCAGTGATCCCAGAAACTAAGCACATCTGGAGGCAAAGGCAAAGCTTAGATATGGCAGGGGGGAAAGACCAAAGCCCAGCACCAAAGGACAAGGCTGGTGTTGCGGGAGTTGAGCGTGATCACTACCTTGGGGGCTCAGCAGCCCAAAAAGAGCAGGGATCTAGAAGGATCTATTGCTTGAGCAGCTGTGATAGGATCTTTGCATCCTCTCTAAGAAATGCTGTAACACAGAGCAAAATAGCTCCTTCCGTTGAGAGCAGCATTCACCAGCACTGAAAGACTGGCAGTTCCCCCATCCCTCCACCCACAGTGACAGCTTCTTTGGGCTTGTTTAGAGGGATTTCTGCAGAACTTTGTAACTGAGAGCAGAATTTAAATTTCAGAGCCATATCAGAGATCCTAAGGGCTCGATGTGGCCTAAAAAATACTTTCATCAGGGGCTACTGCTGCTTTTTAAAGGAGATGATGCTATAGAGCTCTTGCTGGCTGCCTGCCAAAAGAGGGACATCTTTATATATGCAAGCACTGATCACAGCAGTTGCTCAAAATTCTCGGTATGAGACCCGTCCGTCCGCAGTTGGCAGATACCCAGTGTGCATATTTTTTGGAGTCGTGCTGCTGTGGCTTGATGACAGAAACCAGCCTGGTTTGATATTTTCTATCCTACCTGCCTTCTAGCAACACGGCAGCTGAAGAACCACCCAAATGTGTCCACTGCCATCTATTGGCAAAATTGCAGAGAGACGATGTTTTCTTGTTCTAGTTCTGCAGCATCTGTTGTTAAGAGAGAAACCTCTGGGACTTTGTGATAAGGATAAACATTTTTGAAGGCAGCTGTTTGAACACCTGACTCTAGAAAGAATTTTCAGAGCATCTACTACTTTCAGCACCTCCTTTGGAAAATTCAGCTGTGCAATAGAACCTACACGATGCAAAAACCTTCTTTGTCCTCTTTGCAGAGGTAGGAAGGACTTTTAAATGTGAGCAGTGCTGGTGTTCTCATGGCCATATCCTTTGTAAATAGGTGCGCTGGAGCTGTCCCTGTTTACCCGAGCTGAGGACCTTGGTAGAACCTTTCCAAATGACCCATGAGAGGTTGTTTTATATTTTAACATGTAGTGCCCACTGAGAGAGAACGCACAACATTGTCAACCTGACAAGCATAGGGATGTTTGTGAGTGTGTAGGACTGGCTAATGGATGGCTGGATGGAGCAGTGCTAGCTTAAAGCATCTGAGAAACTGATCTGCAACCTTTGGGTTGAGCAGGTTTCCAAACCTTACCATTTTCATGGGTGAGCAGGGCAGTGCCATGGGCTCTGAGGGAGTTACTTCCAGTTAAAAGCACGTTTAAGGAAGAAAATTCTCAGCCTCCTTATCTTTCACTGACTTTGGGTGGGCCACTCAGAGGACATTGATTTTGTAAGAAGGTTGCAGTGGAAGAAGAAAGCCCAAAACCATAAGGACCAGAACAGAAGAGAAGAACTGAACATAGAGGAGAGTGCTGTGTCCTGATCTGAAGCCAATAATTCACCATTCATCACTGTCCAACAGTACTTTCTACCCCTTGATATCAAATGCCTGGAAGACAAATGGTCACAGACATATTCCTCAGCTGCAAGAGCTGTGCTTAGACCAGTTGCCTCCCACTGGATCATCCCAGAAATTCCATTTCTGCCTCCTTCTCAGTTATAAAGCAAACAGTGGTGATGTGTCTCTGTTTCCATAAAGCACTCTGAGACCTTTGGGTAGAAATCTGCTCTGTCAGTTCCTCAGCAAACCCATTAAATCCAGGACAGGCCTAGACCCAGAAGGAGGAAAAGAAACTCCTGTGAAACTTCTTGAAAGAAAGAAAGAAAGAAAAAAAGAAAACCAACAGGTACTGAAATGTAAAAAATTGCAGTAGCTGTATAGAAGTAACCACCCCTGTCCTAGTTCAGTCCTGTGGTGGGTTTGACCCAGACCATGTCCTTCAGCCAGCAGTTGGGTTTGCTTTAGAGACAGGTAGAAAGAGTAATGAGGGTAGGGGGATTAAAAAAAGCAAAGCAGCCTGAAGAAGAGACCCAAAACACTTCCTTGCATAAAGAATTGCAGGACGTATGCCTTTCAACCTTCTTGCATTTGCAACCCTTTGAATGATCTCCATGTAGCCATGCCTCCAGATAAAGGTGTTCAACTTCTGCCCAGGCTGCCTTTCCTCTGAGATCTTTCAGAGTCCCATGAAAGCAGTGTGAGGATCTCTGGGGCCCATGGGCTGTAGGTTAAAACCCACTGGGTTGGTGTCACCCCAAGGATGACTCTGTTCCAGGCCAAGGATGTATTTGCAGTGGGTCACAAATAGATGGAGTAAGAACACAGCAATGACCAGACCCTGCTACCAGCTTGCCCAAGACCCATCCCTGTCAGACACCAAACCTAAACAAACCCAGAAGAATTGCCTATCTCCACCTATACCCTAATCTCTAGAAATTAGTGAAAACCCTAGAGCTGGCGGTTAAACGAACCTTTCCAAAATCCTTGGAGTTATTTCTCATATCCTTGCCCATATCTGTACTGAAGCCTCACCCTCTGGTTTTCAGAGCTTCCAGCAGCCAGCTGGGAGGTTTTAAGGATGGCAGGAGCTCAGGATGAACATACCCCATCCCATCCTTGAGGGGAAAAGTTGGCAGCTTAAGAGCTTGTACTGCCCTATGCCATGTGACTGTCATTCACTCCTTAGTCTTATAAAGCGACGTGTTGGTCCCCTCCATCCCAGGGTACAGTATGAGCAGGGTTGGGTGTCAGTCAACCACCTATGCATCCAAATGATGTGAATGGCTCTCTGTCAAGTGTCACATCTCTCCCTGCCAGGCATGCATATCCTCTTTCCCCATTCACCCTCTCCACTGACCTTCTTAAATACATAAGGGTGTTATTTCCCCTACCTGGAGATGACCAGATCTTTTTCTATTGATGCCTTTCCCCTCCCCTCCCAGGCATTTCCCAGGGGGTCCCCGGGGTGTCAGGAATGCAGCGGTCTTACCCAACTCCATGAATGCCAGGCCAAGCAGGAGCCCAACCAGAAGTGTCTTCATGCTGAGAGCAGATGCGTGCAGCCAGGGCAGTAAAGGAGAGCTGCTCCCAGGGACCTTTATATGTTTTCCCACCCTCCACCTCTTGTTGATCCTGTGGGCGGATTCCCTCGGCGTGATCAGGGGAGAACTCAGCTCCAGACTGGATTGGGATTTGTAGAGAAACAAGTTCCCCAAGGAGGTGACGTCACCGCAACAAGCAGACTCCTCTCATACGTCATCTCTTCTTCAGGTTTATGTCCTGGGGCTGGTGCCATGGAAAAGGAAAAACACATCTTGCACTGCAAGGGGTGGCCCCACGCCAGTGCTTGGATGGGGAATGTGACAAGATATGTTTGTTCCTTCACGTCTGGCTCCGCGAGCCAAGAACTGGGTTGTGTCATGTGTGTTGCATTGGGCAACAACAGTCAAGATGCAAGCGGCAGCGGGCTGGGCTTCCACACATGCTGGCTCAGCCTCACCAAAACCTGTGCCATGTTCTCATGCCTACTGCTCCCTGGGCTGGCAAGCGGGAAGCTGGCGTGGCTGGGTTTACCCAAAACATGTCTATTTTCCCAAATCCAGTGCAAAAGCAAGCCTGGTTTCTGGCTCCCAGGGGCTTAGTTATTAACCGAGCCCTGGTGCTGAGCTGCTGGGCATGGGAGTCACTGAAAGGCCAGTGGAGGTGAGCATGGGAGATGGTGTTTCCAAGTCTGGAATTTGGATATGTCATTTTATTTCAAGTCCTGGGTCATGCTGGCAGAGCAGGGTACTGTGCCTTCTTTTGTAAAACTGTCAGCTATTCACCTAATTTTATTCTGAAGCTGGGAAATAAACCCAATGTGGAGGAATGATTCAATTTTCCCACTGCAGTACCTTCCTGATAGAAAATTTCACTTTATGCATTTCAAGGCAACCCTTTCAAACATAATAATTTTTTTTTAATTTATACAGTATTTGTGGAAACAGCTTAAAAAGCGTGCAGTTAGGGAGAAATGCTTTGCTCCTCCCTTTTGACTGAGCCAATGGCATTTTATATTTCAGAGGAAAAATTGATAGACTTTCTGTTGTTGTTGTTGTTGTGATCCAGAGTGGAAAACCCCAGCATTATGCTATTTCCCTTAAAACAGCTGAATAAGCCAATGAAGGAAAGTTTGTGAGTCACTGTGAAGCACTCAGAGACTTCAGGGATGGAGACAAAGTGAGTGCGCAAGCTGATTTAATGACTGGGGGTCATTAATGTCAAAGGTTAGTTGTGGCAATGCACATGGACATTGCTACCATTCCCAGCAGCCTATCCTTTTTCTCCCAGTTTGAGAATGAGGATTTTTGGGAAGCGCTGCTCCCTAAACGGTTCTCAGTAACTCGAGAAGCATTGCTAATGAAAATTTCCACAGTCATGGATGACACAAAGCTGATCGAGCTGGGGTGGTGGAATCAGTACTGTGCCGTGGGAAAGGGAGGGAAAGATGTGCACCCTAATGCTCTCTTAGCTGTGAGAGTGAAAACTATAATTTATCTTTATATTATCTTGCTGTGCTGTCAGAGCAGCAGATATACCTCTCTGGGTATATAGGAAAAACTCAGCTCTGTGAAAGCCACCAGACCTGATTACATCCAGATCCTTTCTTGTAACTGGGCAGTTCAAGGCACTTTTGAGCAATATCTTAATTAACACCCATGATACTGGAAAAGATCCAGTGCTTTAAGCATTCAAGGTGGTTATACCTCAATAGCTAAGCATGGCAGGGTTGGCACTCCAGCGTTCACAACACTAAAACGTTGCTTGACAGATTCTGTATACCTTGCTGAAATGGAGATGTCACACAGGCATGTTTTAATGGTCTGCCTGCACTTGAAAGGCATTGCATACTGAGAAATCCTTGGAATATATCAGTGTGGTTGAAGGACTAGTGATATAAATAGGAAACTAAATGAGTCTGTCCAGCTTGGTGGAGGCTGTCCATCACCGGTCATGGGATGTATCAGCGCGGTAGGATTGTTTGCCTCTGGCCAGTGCACAGCCACTTAACTCTGTCTAATGGCTTGAAAAGGTTTGAGATCTGGCCGTTAAGGCAAGGCATCAGGAAACCACAGGAGCTGGGGTTGTTAAAGCTCCTGCAGACTGGCTGAGGGTGCGAAAGTGCCAGACTTCAGGGAGAGAGAAGTTGGGAGCGTGCCAGTAAGTTTGTGGAGGAAAGGGAAAGCCTACAGGTATTAGCTGATCTAACGATAACTAGGAGCCTCAGGATGGAGCCCTGAAAACAAAGACAAACACAGGTGATGTCAAGTTGTGTGTTGGGGTCTAAGGGAGGCTGTTAGCAGGGTGATTATGGAAGTGCTAGCACCCTGGCATGAAGCCCTGGAGGCTTCTCACCTGGAATTTCATTGCCCCTATCAAGAAAAAATGGGGTCCTGATGGAAAAAAAAAAAAAGGCAGATGGAAACTAATGGGAAGACTGGGAGAACAGGATTCACCTGAAAGGATGACACTGGAAAACACCGTCCCCTTTTAGCTTAGCAGAGCAGAGATTGTGTGGAGATACGATTTTTTCCCCAGAAATACATTGCAGACATTGAAAACAGAGCTACAGAAAGAAAAGCTCTGTAAGCTAAAACATCACACTGCACTAGAGCTAAGACTAGCGTGATTTAAATGGGACTGGCAATCAGAGGTAGGGTCTTAAACACTAGGAAAAGTTGTGTTCTTTCTAAAAACAAAGGCAGGGTAGAAATCCCACCTGCTTTGAGATGGAGCTTGATAAATATGTGAAAGAAGTGGTTTGATATAGCAGTTAGGACAGCCTTAGACAGCTTGTAGGACTCAGGAGGACCTAAATTCCCATCTGTCTTTGTTGGTGGTGGAATAAACCCTGAGCAAGGTTTTGAGCACTGACTGACAGGAGCCATAAGGGACTTCAGTTGAAATGTCACTTCAGGTCTGAAGATCTGAGAATATAAATGAGGCATGGTGTGTAGGGAGGAAGACTTGTGTGCCAAAAGCCTCTCTGAATTTTCAGAGGTATCAATCCAAAACCACTACCAGCCTGTCCCTGTGAGACTGTCCTTATTTATAAGGTAATCTGGGTAGATATAATCCTTCTCTGCTTATCACATATGCAAGGAAAGGCAGATGATGTAAATTCAGTGTTCAGAGGCAAGGCGGCGATGTGCTTTATAACTATCTGATCTAACTTCTGTTATAGTTAATTCCTGTTTAAATTAAAAAGAAACTGAATTTTGTAGAGATGTCCTGTGACAGAAGTGTACGCCAAGCTTTGATAAGCTGTTCCAGTGGTTGGTTATCAGCCATGTGTAAAATTACCCTTCTGTAAAATATTTCTGCTCTGATTTATGCAGCTTCCACAGCCAGTGGCTCTCATTACACCCCTCTACTAAACTTAATTGCTCACTGTTGTGATTTTACTTTCCCCATGAAGATGCTTTTTGTCTAGGATATCGCTTTGATCGACTTTGGTGGGCTCTTTGACTCCTTCTCAGAAGGTCTGTCCTCCAGGGCTTTAACCCTTCCAGTGGTCCTTCTCTGAACCACCTCTGATTTACCACCTTCTCCCCTGCATCGCCCAACCCAGAACTAGATGTTGTCTTACAGCAACAGCCACTCCAGTCCCAGGTGCAAGCAGAACGGATCCTTCTGTCATGAGATGATCATCAACTAACCATATTTGTCACTGCGGCTGTGGCACTGTAGCCATGACATCCGTCTACCTGATGTCAACATCTTTCTCGGGAGCTGCTTTGCAGGATGGAGTCTGCTATGAGGTTTGCAGATACCATGGTGATAGCTGGAGTATAGGAAAATAGAGCGACTACCGATCAGTGTGTTGAGCCAACTTGAGTTCAGCTCCTGTGATTCAGGGAGGGTAGATTTTTGCTCGGGACCATTTGGATGACTGTGCCTGTGGGCTCTACCATCTTCATCTCTGACTCACTAGCGGGAAATCATGTACCCATGGCTGCAGTGATGCTTGATGAGGTGTTCAGCTAATCGAAGCTTCCACCTCTCTCGGGTGTGCGCTAATGACAAGACTGTAGGCTTGTTCGGGTGGAGTTGCTCTCCACCCTCCTGATGAAACTGCCACTGGGCAGAAAGGAATGCAGGTTTCATGTGGAGAAGGGTGAAAGTGTAAGCATGGCTCGGTGAGCACCCTTCCCCTAGGAGTTCTTTAGGTCTTTCTTCCAGGGGCTGTTTGATACAAAACTCACATGTCTCCACATAGAGGGTATCAGAGAGAAATCCAGAGTCCCAGCGCTGACTCAGTTAACCTGTAAAGAGCTCTTACCCCTTTCTTCTCATGCCTGTGCTTCACTTTGGTGGTTTGCACACCCTGTCTGAGATGGGAAATTGAACCTCTCCAAGCAGAGAAAGAAATTGTATTCACATCTCTCAAATTCTGGCTTAAACACACTAAACTCTAGGCTAAAAAGCAGGTGTACTTCTGCAGATGGGAGGAAAACTCCCTCACCTGCTGTATTTTTAGAAAAATAAGTGAGTTCTGCTCAGTGCTCTGAGAGAAAAAAGGGGAGTCCAAGGACATGAACTCTACATCTGCAGGTTCCTCTTCTTTCAGCTGCACGCAGGGTTGAAGACAATCCCTTCAGGCATCATCTTGCCTGCTGTGTTTGGTCAGCCCTGGGAACGTAGGTTCCCCCAGGCATTTGCCGAAGACATTCAAAATGTCCAACAAGTGGTTCTGGACTGCACCCCAGAGGGATGGATATCCACCAGTCAGGCAATTCAGGGATCCTTTAACCTGTATTAGTCCTACCATGGACTTGAGGACTGCCTAGGACACGTAGCATTTGGCATGGTCCCTGGCCCTGTTATGGCCTGAATTCCCTGGATCTGTCCCAGGCAATGCCCAGGCACACTCTGAAGCATAGTGTGGGCTAACGATGTTTCCAATGAGGACATTCTGGTTGGAGAAATAAGAAAATTCACTTATGGAGGCATGAGCTGTGGCAGTTGTCATCAAGACAAAAGAATGGATCCTAGCCCCTTTTAAAGACCAGTGTAGATGTAACCTGGATGTGGCCACAAATGAAAACCTCTTGCATTCATTGTTGTGTTGTGATTCCCCTTTTTGTCCTGGTCATAGCTGCTGCAAACTCTATGTGAAAGCCTTTGCATTATGATCCCTAAGTACATGCTCTAGCATGTGAGAGAATCTTGTGACTATGTGATTTTCCATCTGAAAGTTGGATGATTTACAGCCAAGGCTGAAGGGTGCTGGGAATATTCATGGGGGCTGCTGTTGGTTGAGGGTCTCCGATGTCTTGGTCCATGCTTTGATCAGCTGATGGCACTGTCAATCTCTGAGCAACCTTCTGCAGTAGTGCAGGAGTGGACAATATGCAAAGACTGGCCAGTTACAGGGCCTGGTATCTCCCTCCCCTTAGTAGGGAGAATTTCTCTCTTTATCAGCTAGGCTTTGGTTATGCAGAGGATAGGAGAAAGCAAATGGAGTTCTCCCCATTAACTTAAGATATCACTTATCGTTGTCAAAACCAGGGACTGTAACTGAGTCTGCGACTGAGCATTGAAGTGGTTGACATCACTTTGTCACCCCTTCAATATCATCAGCAGTGCCATTGAGTGGTGGGACTGAGAGCTCTATCAGGAAGCCTGTGCCTTACACTACTGCTTCATGTCCCATGTTGGCAGCAATGTCTATCACCAGATATAGACCTAGATGCCTTACCATGAACTAATCTAAATAGTAAACCTTGCTAAATAATAAAAATAGCTTATGGTGCATGTTGCCATGGGTGTCCAGCACAATAAAAAGAATAGTAACACAAAGAAGCCAGTCCCTGTCATTGGGATCTATGTAGCCAGGGCCAAAAGTTATGGCAACACCAATTAATAGAAAATGCGGAAGACAATAACCTTCAAAAATCTGCACAGTCACAAACAGATTGAAGCAGGACACAAAATCCCGAGTAGGAGTCATCTGACTTAAGTACAGCCTTTCTTCTATAACATAGATGTCTCCTGGGTGAATCACCATACATCTTTCCTTTTGCAGTCAGGCAGACACATGCACAATTCATCAGAACTGCTTTAGAAAAAAGCCTCATCATAAAATTAATGGCGCTGTGGATTACCCGTTTCCCTTCACTGACTTTGAAAGGCACCTTTCAAAGGTAAGGACTAGGTCACCTGGAGGCCTTTCCATAATAAATGTGTGTATTTTGTCATAGAATCATAGAATGGTTTGGGTTGGACGGGACCTTAAAGATCATCTAGTTCCAACCCCCCCACAATGAGCAGGGACATCTTCCACTAGACCAGGTTGCTGAAAGCCCCATCCAACCTGGCCTTGAACACTTCCAGCAATGGGGCATCCACAACCTCTCTGGGAAACCTGGTCCACTGCCTCACCACCCTCATAGTGAAGAACTTCTTCCTTATTTCTAATCTAAATCTACTCTCCTTCAGTTTAAAGCCATTACCCCTTGCCCTATCACTACCTGCCACTGTAAAAAGTCCCTCTCCAGCTTTCTTGTAGGCCCCCTTTAGGTACTGGAAGGCTGCTGTAAGGTCTCCCTGGAGCCTTCTCTTCTCCAGGCTGAACAACCTCAACTGTCTCAGCCTGTCTTCATAGGAAAGGTACTCCAACCCACTAATCATCTTGGTGGCCCTCCACTGGACTCGCTCCAACAGGTCCATGTCCTTCTTACATCGGGGCCCTCAGAGCTGAATGCAGTACTGCAGGTGGGGTCTCATAAGAGCAGAGTAGAGGGGGAGAATCACCTCCCTTGACCTGCATCTTTTGATGCATCCCAGGATATGGCTGGCTTTCTGTGCACATTACCAGCTCATGTTGAGCTTCTCATCAACCACCACCCCCAAGTCCTTCTCCTCAGGGCTGCTTTCAATCCATTCTCCACCCAGCCTGTATTTGTGCTTGGGATTGCCCTGACCCCTGTGCAGGACCTTATACTTGGCCTTGTTGAACTTCATAAAGTTCACACGGGCCCACCTCTCAAGCCTGTCAAGGTCCTTCTGGATGACATCCCTTCCCTCCAGTATGTCAACTGCACCACACAGCTTGATGTTGTTGGCAAACTTGCTGAAGGTGCACTCAATCCCACTGCCCATGTCACCAACAAAGATGTTAAACAGTGCCGGTCCCAATACCGACCCCTGAGGAATGCCACTCATCACTGGTCTCCACTTGGACATCGAGCAGTTGACTGCAACTCTTTGAGTTGCCAATTCCTTATCCACCGAGTGGTCCATCTGTCAAATCCATGTCTCTCCAATTTAGGGACAAGGATGTCGTGTGGGACAGTGTCAAACACTTTGCACAAGTCCAGGCAGATGATGTTCATTGCTTTTCCTTTATCCACCAACACTGTAACCCTGTTGTAGAAGGCCACCAAATTTGTCAGGCATGATTTGCCTTTAGTGAAGCCATGTTGGCTGTCATCAATCACCTCCTTATTTTCCATGTGCCCTAGCATAGTTTCCAGGAGGATCAACTCCATGATCTTGCCGGGCACAGTGGTGAGACTGACTGGCCTGCAGTTCCCTGCATCTTCCTGTTTTCCCTTTTTAAAAATGAGGGTTATGTTTCCCTTTTTCCAGTCAGTGGGAACTTCTCTGAACTGCCATGACTTCTCAGATATGATGGATAGTGGCTTAGCCACTTCATCTGCCAGTTCGCTCAGGACCTAAGTATGCATCTCATCAGGTCCCACGGACTTGTGCACCTTCAGGTTCCTTAGATGGTCTCGAACCCGATCTTCTCCTATGGCGGGCAGTTCTTCATTGTCCCAGTCCCTGCTTTTGCCTTTTGCATGTTGGGCAGAGTGACTGGGGCACTTGGTGGTGAACTGAGGCAAAAAAGTCATTGAGTACCTCAGTCTTCTCCATGTCCCAGGTAACTAGGTCTCCCGTTTCCTTCTGGAGAGGGTCCACATTTTCCCTAGTCTTCTATTTGTCACCTACATACCTATAGAAGTTTTCTTGTTGTCCTTGATGTCCCTGGCCAGATTTTATTCAGTCAGGGCTTTGGGTTTCCTAACCTGATCCCTGGCTGCTCAGACAATTTCTCTGTATTCTTCCCAGGCTACCTGTCCTTGCTTCCACCCTCTCTAGGCTTCCTTTTTGAGTTTGAGTTTGTCCAGGAGCTCCTTGTTCACCCATGCAGGTCTCCTGGTGTTTTCACCTGACTTCCTCTTTGTTGGGATGCATCACTCCTGAGCTTTGAGGAGGTGATCCTTGAATATTAACCAGCTTCAGTGGGCACCTCTTCCCTCCAGGGCTTTATCCCATGGTATTCTACCAAGCAGATCCCTGAAGAGGCCAAAGTCTGATCTCCTGAAGTCCAGGGTAGTGAGCTTGCTGTGCACTCTGCTTGCTGCCCTAAGGATCTTGAACTCCATCATTTCATGGTCAGTGCAGGTGCATCCCACTCCAGTGTTTTTTGGCTTGGAAGGTACAAGATCAAATGTCCCCACAAAACATAACTATTTCTGACAAAGAGCTAAGTGGCCAGTGGAAGAGGAAAACATATCCATTTCTGGGACTCACCTTAGGAATGGGTTTTAAAAGGACATGGAGAAGAAGGTCTCAGAAGAGCAGCTCTTTCCAGATGTCTTTGAGATTATGCTCAGGATGTTGACACGACACTGCAATGGCTCAGACACTTCTGTTGGACTGCAGTTTTTTTGGAGGCTGCAGCCCTCAAAGTATCTTCAGATGTTGAGAACAGATCAACCTCTGAGGACGTGGCTGGGTATGAATATTGTTAGATCATCAACAAGGACTGTAGTTTGTGGGACTGTGAGATTATTTTGCAGGTAAAGCAGTAATAATAGCTCATGTCATGGTGATGGAAAAATTCCAGTGGCATCTTTCTATCTACATTCTCAGCATTGCTGATGGGGTGGAGCTGCACTAGGTAAATGACCGAGGGAAGAAGCTTGCTCTGAACTCTGGTGGGGAAGCTTCTGTGTAGGCTCAGGCTACAGGTGTGGAAATGGTGCTTTGCTTTCCCAAGCACTAGAAAGATTTGCTTGTTAGCAAACACATTTTCTTTCATGTCACATTATGTTAAGGACTTCTGGCTATGGTCCCAGCATATGTCTTCCTTTTGCCTAACATCAGGACACTGCTCAGTTGAACTTAATGCATGGTTGTCTATAATCCTGTTGGATATCTGTTGGATATTTTTCTGAGGAGGCTACTTCCATGGCTAGTTTGGAAGAAAAAGGAGTTGCTAAAGACAAAAGTACAGGGACATTTTGAAGCTACTACTTCATGAATAACTGTGACTGAATGTGGTTACAGAATAAGTTGGATGGGACATCAACAAGACTTCTTTGCCAAGGAGAACAGCGAGCAATTAAAAACTACTCATGGGCTACCCGCAGTTCACACCCTGGAATGTAGTAAACTTGCAGCATAATAAATCTGTTGTGATTTTAATAATAAAGGATCAACCATTAAAAATCTGCCCACTTGGTCATGAGTAAGGCTGGAGATGTTCCTGGAGATGTAGGATGAGAATGGCTCTGATCCATGGTTTCCAGTCTTCTCAGTAATTAATATTCTCCACCCTCCCCTCATGCTGCATGAAGAGTTCCTACCTTTGGTACGTGCCTGCAAATGGCAGCTGAAAAGGACAATGTTTCCCAAATGGGTCTTTGTCATGGATCTCTTTTTTTGCCATCCCTGCTTTTGAGTCAGTGTCTCAAATGAGAGAACATTCTTGCTCAAATTCAAGAAAGAAATGCCATCCCCATACAGAACTGTGCCAATCCTTCCCAGCTGGACCAAGCTCCTTCTTCATTCCTTCATGTGTCCAACCAAAATGACCACAGCCAATGCTCTCTGCATTTGCCATCCCTAGGTGTATTTCTTCTGGGTGTCTTATATGTTTCTAGAGCTCAGCTGCCTGCCCAGAGTTTAGCTGTTTGGATTAAGTTTGATCTAATCTGGCTTCACCTCCATTTAGCCGCCTACAGCACAGACTAATTGACTCTACCCTTCCTCCCCCATATCTCCCCTCCTTACAGAGATATTTTTTGAGCTGGCATACTCTGATGGCTGGGCTCAGGACTGTAACACACTTGGAACAATATTCTCTGATTTAGCTGAGTTTTGGATGGATTCAGTTTAAGATAAACAGATACCAAAGATTAATGTTGATATATGGTGGCTAGAGAAAGGGTAAGTGAACTGGGAGTTCAAGGATGTGCATGCAAGGCATGAAGCTTGTGGATCCCTGAAAGCAAAGATTCCGGAACCTGTTTGGAATTTGTTTCCCTAACAAAGAGGAAAAGTGGAGAAAAAAACATCTACAGAAAAATAACTGTGGCCTAAAATGGGTGAATAACCATTTCAAAGATTATACTAGGAATGAGAGGGAAGCCTAAAAGAATGGAAGCAGAAACTGAGCAGCAGACAAAATTACATGACGGCGATTAAGAAATATATAAAATGAAATTTTGCAATAGTAAAAATGACTTAGATCTCAGGAAAGACATTAAACGTTATAATTATTCAGCCCTTATATTGAGAGACAAAAGAAAGTAGTGAATATGTGGTAGATGAAAACTGAATATTAAATTTAACCACTTACTTATTCAAAATAGGAAGTGCTTTTGTCTTTGGGGCTGAAGACAGCATGGAGACAGGTGCCCAGTTGTAGAAATAACCACATCTGAGGTGGAATAAAAAATTTTAATGTATTAAAATTGGGACAAAACCGGACAGGATATTTTCCATCCTGGAACTCTTAGAGAACTGGCATACAGAATAACAGGTCCAGATTCACTCCCAAGTATTGTTCATAAATTGATCAAGATCAAGACAGCATCGTGTGGTCAGAATTTACCACCTAAATTAAAGAGAGGAGAGGTAAAAGTCATTTGTCTGAACTTGATAGCATGCCAGGATTAGAAACAATTTTTGAAGGAGAGAATAATGAAAAACATGAAAAGGCTTAAAAAACAAGATGATGATCTTCCTTGATTTCACATTAATAAAGTCTGATTTTCAAGAGTTTAGCAAAGTAATAAAACAATATAATAATTGGAAGTGGAAGGGTTGAAAGTTTTTTAAAATGTTGGGAGGGGGATATGAGCCTGGGGGAGGTCAGTAGTGCAGTTCCTCAGGAACTGGTCTTGCAGTACTCTTTAATATTTCCTGTAAAGACCTTGAAAAATGCTAAATAGGATGGTGTTAATGAAATTTACTGAGGGTACAAACTTGGGAAGCATCAGCAGTGCCGAGAAGGATCAGGATGTCGCAAACAACCAGGTGGCTTGGATGCAAATCATATACTAATAAGATCATATACTGTAATAAGTAACTTATACAGTAAACTAAGAGGTCACCTGTAAATGACTGGAGAGATGAAAGCCATGAGAATATTGGTTGATCACAGGCTGAATATATGTCAGACATCTGATGAAGCGTGAAGAAAGCTGTCATGATTGGGGGCTGTCAGTGAGGACAGTGCAAGGGTAAGGTCATCGTGCAAGGCACCAATAAGACCACACTTGCAACACTGGCTGCATTTCTCACCTGTATTTCTCACCTCAACCTGTGCCTAAAGGAGATGAAGTCCCATACAAAGGCTAATATGAAGATGAGAATGGACAGTATATCAAGCTAAAAGAGCTGGGATTTCTCAGCAGAAGGAGAAAAGATTCCCACATATGGATATACTCAACAGCAGGCAACTTGGAAGGGAAGATCTGTCTGAGATAAAAAAGAAAGTGGCACTGGACACATAGGTGGGATCTGGGCATGAAACAAATCAAGACTAGAAATTAGAAATGTGTGCCCAAACAATGAATTAGTCTTCTACTAACAGTTGGGAAAAGAACAAAGAGCTGGATTTTAAGATGGAGTTTGATCAGAGTATGATCTATTGATCAATGTATTGTCAAGATGATGTGTTTGGTACAGCACAGAAATAACTTTAGTAATCCAGGATTATCTCTTTCATTTCTTAAGTTGCTTTTAGAGTTGCTTTGCTTTGTGCTGTCAGATGATGTAGTCACTGCTTCTTTTATGCTCAGGGGAGAGATGGGCAGTCCACTCAACACAAACTGGCTCCAGATCACAGAAAAGCTGAACTAGGCAGGTCCTTCACTTCTCCATGTAAATGTACCAAGTTCAGTTAGCCTCGGAGCTGCTCAAGGCTGGAGCAACCCTACATGTGCATGTGACTGGCAAATTGGCATGGACACACAGAAGCAAAGGCTAGTTTGGACTAAATATGAGAAGGGTTCTTGCCAGGCACTTGAGTGGAAGGGCTCTATGCCTTCCAGACAAAGCATTAGTCTCCTCAGCCTTCAACACGCATCTACTCAGTGAGCCTCATGGTACTGCCCTGTCATACAAGGATGTTGGGTATATGCATCATTTGGGATTCTAGGTGTGCAAATAACCCCCATAGCTAGAAATAAGAGTTCATGGACAGGACCAGTGCTCAGCTCTGCGCACAGATGAAACAAGCTTTTCTATATACCAAGGCCTATTTTTTCCGTGCCAGTGCCCTGGCAATCTGTGTTTGGGTAACTCCAAGGCTCTGGCGTATGTGGAGTGGTAGAAGTGGGTGATGAAGGAAGAAGTGACCAGGCAGCATCTCTGGTGGTCTGGAGGAGAGCTAGGTAGTTTTTAAAGTTATTCTACATGTGAGCAAGATAAGAGTAATTCGTACTTCATTTCTTCTGAAAGCACTGATAAGTCTAATGTCAAATCTGGCTAGGTACTGTTGAAAAGATGTGACTAGGATAATAAGGATGACATAAGTGAAACATTCATCTGGTTGTGATGTGTGGGGTCTGTTTTGGGACAGCAGCGTTATTCCTGAATTCTCTGTTTGCCTTAGTATCCTGTTAAAGATACTGATGGAGTAGATGAGACCCTTCTCCTCTTAGGCTCTTCTTGGACGGACAGTCTCATTATGTGAGGTAGACCAGCACACCCCCTTCACCAACCATCTTCAGAGAGCGTTCACATGGTCACGTTGCCTCCTACATCCTTGATTGTCTTTAGGATGGTGTCTGCTTCTTATCACACCATTCAATAGGAAAGAGGTAGCTGTATATTCTACTTTAGCCTGAGGACTTTGCACTTGTTTACATCAACATCTTAATCCTGAAACCAGAAACATGGACACAAATGTTTCAATGTAATTTCTGTGATGCAAAGGTGTCCAGTGTTTTTTATTTCGTGGTGAATCACCAGGGTGGTGATGGCAGGGAATTTACCTTGAGGTATCCACACAGTGTTGTAGATATGCTTCCTGCGTATTTCTGCTCCACCCTTTGCATTTTGGGATTCTTTACGGAAAGCATGGCGAAGTATGTGCAGGGAAATAGCCAGCTGTTCTAGAGAGGATAGAATAGAATAGAATAGAATAGAATAGAATAATTTCAGTTGGAAAGAATCTACAGCAATCATCTACTCCAACTGCCTGACCAGTTCAGGGCTGACCAAAGTTTAAAGAATGTTGTTAAGGGCATTTGTCCAAACACTGAAAGGCATGGGACATTGACCACCTCTCTAGGAAGCCTGTTCCAGTGTTTGGCCACCCTCTCAGTAAAGAAATGCTTCCTAACGTCCAGTCCAAACCTCCCCTGGTGCAGCTTCAACCATTCCCATACATCCTATTGCTGGATCCCAGGGAGAAGAGCTCAGCATCTCCCTCTCCCCTTCCCCTCCTCAGGAAGCTGTAGAGAGCAATGAGGTTGCCCCTCAGCCTCCTTTTCTCCCAACTAGACAAGCCCAAAGTCCTCAGCTGCTCCTCACAGGACATGCCTTCCAGCCCTGTCACCAGCTTTGTTGCCCTCCTCTGGATGCATTCAAGGACCTTAACGTCCTTCTTAAATTGTGGGGCCCAGAAATGCACACAATATTCAAGGTGAGGCTGCACCAACACTGAATACAGGAGGATAATCCGCCCTTTTGACCGGCTGGATCTACTGTGTTTGATGCACTCCAGCATGCGGTTTGCCGTCTTGGCTGCCAGGTCACACTGCTGACTCCTATTGAGCTGTGAGCCAGCACCCCCAGAGCCCCTTTCTGCAGGGCTGCTCTCCAGCCACTCCTCTCCCAGTTCATACTTGTGCCCAGCGTTACTCCATCCTAGGCACAGAACGAGACATTTGGACTTGTTAAATTTCATCCCTTTAATCATTAATTCCATTCTGTTCCACATCTGGAGAATAAACATCCACCCCAGACTCCAGGTTCTCTATTTCTGTTCTTTGCATCTTTTTTGCTCTCTACAAAACGGTCTCTGGGGATGAGAGATTTATCCAGAACATGGTTATTGGAAAACAAGGGGATACAGTGTCACCAGTGGTTGCCCCCAGCCTCCCTCGTCACAGGAGTCATACAGCTTTGGAAGACTACTTTTACGGGTAAGCAAGCTGGTCCAGCCTGACTGTTAACTATGCCTGCTGAGCAAGGAGAATACAAGGAGGACCTTGCATGGACAAGCAACAGCGATGACCATTTTGTAGACCTTGACTGGAGTTGAGGTAGTGACCGGCTGAAGGCACTTTACCAAGAGTTTGGACAGATCTAGGCTGGGAGGAAACAGTTCAGCCTGAGAACTCCTGGGTCCATTTGGAAGAGGGGTTTCCTTCATCAGAATACTGATCACCTAGCAGCTGCTGTTAATTAATGAGAAACCAGTTATCTTATGCAGATTGGTGCTGTAGCAATAGAGATTTACACCAACCGTTGGGTTAGACTAACCATCCTCCCTCCATGGCTGTTTCTATCTCCTGCCCCAGAAATCCCACAGTTTAATGATAACATCGTGCCACCTTTCACACACACCTCTTCAGTCTCTGCAAACATCCTCTTCTTCAGTCTTTTGCTGCAGATTTCAACAGCAAGAGACGTTGCTTATTGCTTAAAACTGCTATTGCAGAGTAGCTAAAAAATTAAAGATGCTGAGGACCAATCTCTGGCACTGAAGCTGACTAAGAAGGCATGGTCTTTCCTGCCAAAACAGACTGGTTGCATCCAAACTGCCTCCTGGGAATGGTCATTGTCTTGTGTCAACTCCTCTGCCATCCCCGGGAATTGTTTGGAAGATCCTTGGGCCTAACCCATGCTGGTGACTGTAGGGATGACTAACCTCCCATGCTCAGAAGTGTCCACTGGCCTGGCTTGATTTACAAACATAACTGTAACCTCTGGGCCTGGAACTTGCTCGTTCCATCCCTGGAAGGTTAGAAAAGTAGTAAGTTGTATTTTGGGTTCCATGATTTTGAAGAAAATACTTTTCTCATCCTTTTCTCACCCTACATTTCTGAGGGATATGTGGGTATATCCAACCTCCAGTGCTTGTTAAGCAGGATCATAGCAGGTAGTATAACTGGTTGCACGGTGACTTGCTGTTGGGCTTGATTTACCCCTAAATGGGCCTCTGAATACATACAATAATGTTAAAAGAGCATCACAGGGGGACGATATTTTGGTGGAGGCCCAGGTAATAACTACATTTGAATCTCTTCTGGCAATCCAAGCATCAGTGAATTTTGACTCTTATGGATACAGATGTCAGTGATAAAAGCCCTGCAAGAACTTATGTTTTTTCTTAGCATAGACTTAACATCTTATTAAGCTCTATGCAGTAATGAGACTGCAGAGGTTTCTATGGTAGCTAGACAAGATTTCCTGGAGCAGCTGTTCTGCCCTGTGATTAACGTTCCATCAGAAGCTACTTGTGTGCTCTCCAGTAAAGTCTCAGTCCTCAGTAAATATGTATCTATGTGAATGAAACCTTCTTTTGATTCTTAACCTCTTTTCCTTCAACTGTCACACTATAAATACACACATGTGCCCTTTCTGCCCACCCGAATGTTGCCAAGAACTTTTGAACCAGTGAGCCATCCTGTCTGTACAAGAGGCCACACAGTGCCCTCAGCTCTCATACATGTTAAGGGAAGTGACAGATGAGACCGGCCTCCAGAAACAAATCTGTACAGAACCAGGTCATGGAAGCAGTTGTTGAAATGGAGTGGTTGGAACGAGGATGAAATAAGAGGGAAGTAGGAGCAGGGCACAGTCTAGCTAAGGGAAGACATTTGGTTTGGTTTCCTTGTCCTAGTGCTTGTGCTGGATGAGGGCATTGCATGGACCAGGAAGGAGGAGGAGATAAGAGGGATAAGGAATACTTTTATTGTTGTCCTCAGATGCCATTTTGAGTGTAGGGAGGGAATGACAGTAAGACGCAGAAAAATGTCTCTGTTTTTTGTTGCCTTTAATGCCAATACCTGGTGCCAGCCAGCAAAACAAATGTTGTACCTCTCATGCCCACACATGCTCACCCTTACCTGCAGGTGTGCTGCTTGCAGCCTCCGTATTCACAGATGCCAAGGATGGCAATGAGGTTTCTCTGCTGGCTTCTTTGGGCTCCTGTCAGGCTCTTGACTCGGGCCTTCACAACTTCCCCAGACTTTGGGACAGCAGCTCTTTCTACATTAGCAAGATGAGTAAGGGTTGTCCTCAAACTTCCAGAGTGGGGAATTTGGGACAACTTTCCACTCACCCTGTGAGTGCCCCTGCTCTCTGAGATGAATAGCCTTTGTTTGCTGGGTATTTCTTCATGCCAGGATAGTTCTCTCTCATTGTCTTTGTGTCAAATGCCAGCTCTTCAAATCATCACTTCTTGAATAGATTCAAGGTTGAGGAGCAGCTCATGTAGCACTTCTGACACGGACATGCTTGTAACTGGCTTCAGACTCCTTGTTTCCAATGGACATTGGAAGACATCACATCGACAGATCTCCATGGCAAAGGCAAATGCTTCTTTTCTCCATCCTTCTGGGGCAAGGATGGGGAGTAGAGGGTAGAGCTGCTGCATTTGAATAGTACCTGGTAGCAGAGCATTTGCTTCAAAAGCAGCAAAGAAGAGAAATGAATTGCATGGGATTATGAAGGGCAGGGAAACATCTGCTTTTGATAGTACATGGGTGTGAGAACTGTTGTGAAACGCTCTGCCGTTTTACCACAAAGCAATTGGAGCCGGTCCAGAAGCAGTGACTGCACATGAGCACTACACTCTTGGCAAAGGATTGCCATTGTCTGCCTCTATGGGATGCAAGAGAAAGAGCAGAGAGGGTTGTTTTCTTAATTGTTTTCTTTTAAATGTTCCCATTTAAACTTTGAATAGTCAAATTCTTATGTCAAGTCTAACCTTCCTTTGTTTTTCTAAAGCTCATTTCACATGTAGAGGAACAGAATAGGTCAGATGTATTCAAATTATCACATCTCAACTATTTGAAACTTTAGCCACACCTTCCTCTCTTTTTAATTACTACAGTTGAATAGGTGTCCAAAAAAATAGACTCTGCCCAAACATCAGTATTTTAAGCTGGATGAATGTCTTTTTCCTCACTACAGAAACAGTGGATGTTACAGAGAGAGATTACATCATTTTCTCTTCAATTTGTCTGTGAGAGCAAACAGACATGTTACCCTTGCTATATTGCAGAAAGCAAGTTTAAAGGATGCCGCTGAACGCAAATCCAGAGCAGAAGACACAACTAGTTTGGACCGAAGGCACCCACGTGTGTGGTACCACACAGCCACCCAGGAGGACAGGTGGGTCCCTGCAAATAATTCAACGTGTAGTGACCCCTGATGAAAACAAGTCCCCTCCCTGCCCACCACTCCACTTTCACTCACCTGCCCTGGATGAAGTCCTCATTCCACAAATTCCCTTGAGGACAGATGGAATCTTTAATAAAAATAACAAGAGAGGAAGGAGCAAAACACTTTCCTGACTCAGCCCCATTCCTCTCATCTCTGTTGCAGAGGAGGTGTATGGAGGCAATCAAACTACCCCAGCCATGGAGGACCACCAGCAGAGTTGTGAAAGGGTCCAGGGCTGGGTCACGGCATCTCTAAGTGATTCAGGTGGGGAAACACTGGCAGAGGTGAACATGTACCTATGAAGGGCATAGAGGCTATTTCAGTGTGGGTGGTGAACACAGCTGGGGAATACAAATTCTGGTAGAGGCACATAGCAAGAGGTGTTTTAATCAGGTGGTGACTTTATAAGGTGATGTCTCTATAATATGGGCTCGTGGATGAGAAATCAGAAGCATATAGGGAGGAGATAAGGGCTGCAATAGGAGCTGTGGGTTGAGAGCATCAAGGGGGTAGGCATGGGTGCAACATCTGATTTGCAGGGAGTCCTGGGATTTAGCTTAGAAAGGCGTTACTAGAGCTCAAGGTAAGGTCAGAAATGAGTTAGTGAGGGATCTCTCTGCCGCAGAGTTGTCAAGTGGCAGGATGGGAGTGGGATTAGTCAAGATGGCATGGGATGAAGTTGACTTCACCGGCCTTGTCCAGCCAGCCTTGCTGAGGGTGAGTGGCAGGTACAGTTATTTAGGGATGTTCTGCAATCAAAAGGCAGGTCTTTTGATTGCTTTTAGTGACTGTCCAGTGGCTGAATAGCTGGCAGAATGGAGTTAACTGCAGGCTTGCTTTCTGGTCTATTTGGGCCACAGAAAGCCTCATTGCACAACAGTGTGTGCATAATTCAGAGCAGGAATGTGGCTGTGCAGGGTGGGTTGGTAGCAGGTAATCCTTCCCTGGCTCTGTTATGCTAGCTGACTCTATTTGAGCTTATTTTTAGCCTAAGTCTCTCCCCTGGCCCCATTAAAGTCACTATCTGAGCATCTTTCAGTGTATTGGACTTGATAACATCTGTACAAGGCAGAGGTATGGAGACACTGTGTAACTTGCCCCAGGCCACAAAGCAAATGTGGAGCACAGCAAGGAACTGCTGGTCCTTAAATGCCAGCTCATCTGGCCTCTCTGCCCAAGAGACTTTCTCCAGCATGATCAAATATTTTTAACCAGCTGCCACAAATTGGGTTGAATTCAGGGGACCTTGCTGACATTTTTCAGGCCAGGTACAGGCACTGGGTGTAACTTCTACTGGGCTATAGGAAATACTGTGCACCCTAATCCCTGTCCACAGAGATAACGAATACTAGCTAATACTACCAGTAGCAAATACAGCATCATAACAATAATATAATATAAGCAGCACTTTTCTTTTACTCTGTAACGTTTCCTACCACAAAAATCATACCAAAGCAGTTACTCTAGATCAGAGTTGTTTTACTCTTTCCATCTGTAAGAGGTAACCTCAACAGAGAATTGTATGTTTAGATTCAGTTCATAACGCAACTGCAGCTTTTAGAAAAGTGCAGCTGCTGCCCTTGAAAAAAAACAACCCATCCATTTTATTGTCCAGCTATTCATTATTTAAATAAATGAACTGCAGTTTGATCCTGGAGGAATAGAAATCTCTTGCATACATGATGGATTGAGTTGCTTAAAGAGCCTGTCCTCAATTTTAGGCCTTTTGATAAGTGTGGAAAAGATAGGAGAAGAACTGATAAAACTACTCAGCCAGCAATGTCAAGAAGCAACTTGCTTGGGCCAAAAAAATAGCCTTGTTTTTCAAATCAATGTTGTGCTTGCCTGTCACCCAGCAAACGGCTCTTGGGCCTTTTTCTCAGCACCCTGAGAGTAAATCCACCTTCAGCCAGGGCTCGCACAGTTGCGTGATGCCAGGTCATCTGTACCAAGAAAGCACGCTGCAGATCAGAGCAGGAGGGACTGAGCCCTGTTTATCTTTGTTAGGGGTTTACAAGGCAGGAGGGAAGGCCAGCCTTTCTGTCAACGTGCAGTCACAGCACTTGGAAAAACAGTCTTCTTCCTGGTCCTGCCCTGACCCAGCCCAGGTTCTGACCCGTGGCTGAGTCATTTATCTGCCCCAGTTCGCCACCTCCTAATCCTTCCCAGAATTTAAAGGGTTGTTTTTGAGGCTGGCTGTCGGTGACCTGAATGGAGAGTGTGGTTTTGTGCTATTGCAAGTGCCATGCCAGGCACCCATCAAGCAGCAGTGAGTTCTACCTATTAGCGCCGTGTTGCATCTGCTGGGGCTTCCTACCCTGCTCTTTACAGTGTCTATCCCAGTCATGGTTTCTTCCTGTTGCACCTTCTCTAACTATCTAATCCCCCCCACCTCCAGCACTGTATGCCAAAAGTCCAGATATATCCACAGAAAGAATATATCTCCAGATAAATCCAGAGGAGAATCACTCAGTGGTCAATCATGGACTCCTTCCAGAATATGTACAGACAAGAAACTGGGAGAAGAAATCGTACCTTCAGCCTGTAAAGGTCTGGACATCAGGTCTGAACCACCAGAGCATGGGAAAACCCCCTCTTGGCTCCAGCAAGAAATTCTTAAACGCTGTGCTCCAGCAAGTAGCTGTCATTGCCACATGGGACCAGTATGCTATAAGACAGGTGAACAACCCCCATTCATCCTAAAGACTTTTGACACCTCTTATTTTCAGGGCTGAATGTTTTTGACCTCTTCAGAAGATGGAAGAGGCTGTGTCTCGCCCAATGTCCCTGGGGACTCCAATGGCTCTGGTGCTGGCTAACACGTTTTGGCCATTTCCGTACAACTGAACTCCCAGTCTCCAGAAAGGGCCATTGTAACCAAATTTCTTGTTGAGAAAGGCCGCTGGATGTGGGCATGCCTGACTGCCTGGGAATTGTTTCAGAAAATGGGAAAAGGACAGTAGTGTGTCAGGGACCTTCCTCCAGTGCAAGAAGATGAGCCCCTGGACTGGAGAGGTCATGGAGCTGGTCACCCATGCAGAAAACAGCCTGGATGGGAGAGGTACAGAGCCCTCTCTTCAGTGACTAAGACCCAGGGGGTTTGCAAAAACTAGAATAAATCACCCCACGTGCCCCATATCCTTCCTCTGCCAATAACCAGACTCGACTCATACACGGAAGGTGGTTCATTCTGGATTTTCCTTCTGGGAAAACCCCTTCCCTGCTTCCTACAACTAGCAGCTTGTTAATGTCTTGTGTCCCAAGGATTTATGTACTTTTCTCTTTCACAATAGCAGACAGTGTCATTATCTTCTGACATCCCATTTACTTCATCCAAAATTTGATGCTGGCCCTTGTCCCATGGCTATGGGTCCCCCAGGTGACTCATCCTCACCAGGTAAATGCTTCTTTGTTATTTCAGCCCGTGGCTCTGCACACCCTTTGCAGCTCCAATAGTTCTTAGGGTATGAGAGAGGAAAATGGGGCTCTTGGCCAATATCCCTCCCTTTTTAGTCCTCCACCCACTTCTCTCCTGAGCTCCCACTTCAGAGCTCCTTGACTTCATGGGTCCAGCCTGTCTTATTGTTCCCACCCAGGGCTCTTCCAGGCTGTTGTGGTTTAAGCCCAGCCAGTAACAAAGCACTGCGAAGCCGCTCACTCACTCCTCCCCCGGGCCTCCATGGGATGAGGAGGAGAAAATACAAAGAAAAGCTCATGGGTTGGGACAAGGACAGGGAGGGATCACTCCCCACGTATGGTCACGGGCAAAAGACAGGCTCAACTTGGGGAAGAAACAAAATCAATTTCATTTACTACCAGTCAAATCAAAACAAGGATAATGGGAAGTAACCCCCAAAATCTTAAAACACCTTACCCCCACCCCTTGTTTCTTCCCAAGCTCAACTTCACTCCCAGTTCTCTCCACCTCCTCCCCCGGGTGGCGCAGGGGAACAGGGAATGGGGGTTGGGGTCGGTTCCTCACACCTTGTCTTTGCTGCTCCTTCCTCCTTAGGGGGAGGACTCCTCATTTGTCCCCTGCTCCACCATGGGCTCCCTCCCACAGGAGACAGTTCTGCATGAACTTCTCCAGCGTGGGTCCTTTCCATGGGCTGCAGTCCTTCAGGCACAGCCTGCTCCAGTGCAGGCTTTCCCATGGAGTCCTGGCCATCTTGGGGGGCATCCATCCCCCTGCTCCAACATGGGGTCCTCTCTCTCCGGACTGCAGGGGGGCATCTGCTCCCCTGCTTCCTTTCATGGGCTGGGGGGGGGACAGCCTGCTGTCTGGTCTCACCAGGGGCTGCGGGGTCATCCCCTCCTCCCCCACTGACCTTGGTGTCTGCAGAGCTGTTCCTCTCACATTCCAGTATCCTCACTCACTGCAGGTTCCCCTTCTTAAATCTGTTCTCCCACAGGTGTTACCACCATTGCTGATTGGGTCAGCCTGGGCTAGAGGCGGGTCCGACTTGGAGCTGGGGAAGCTTCTAGCAGCTTCTCACAGGAGCCACCCCTGCTACCAAAACCCTGCCACACAAATCCAAACCGCAGGTGTATCTGTGTACACTCTGCTGACACCAGCCTTGTTTTCCTTCTTTTATTGTCTATTGGGAGGAAGCCCACGTGACACAGTGGCCTTCTCCAGAATGTTTTCTACCTTGTTTTTCAGATTTCTTCACACATGTATTTCTTGGAGGTCTTATTTGAGGATTTCTTTCAGGCAGCTTTGTATAGTACTCTGCTGCCTTTGCCAAACACTATGCAGGATCTCCCAATGCAAGGTGGGAACACCCAAGTTTATATCCATAAAATAAACTATCTGGAGAAGGCAAACTATAATTCAGAATCTGTGACTATATAGAGGGGCTATAACTGTGTAGAAGAGGTATTAAAACTATAAAGTCTGCTTTGCACGCAGATACCTCATTGGTATCAGCAGCAGAGAGGGCTTGAAATGGTTTTCCAGACATTTGAAGCTCGCACGGCTGCCACATTCATTACACCAGTAAAAGTGGGCAAAGCATGATTGTAGCAGTGCCAGAGGCTGCACTAAGCTGCTCCTTCATCAGACATAAGCCAAATCTTCTATATGTGACAAGTGGAGAAAGCCACTCTGGCTTCAGCAGGGAGTCCCAGGAAAGGGGAAAGATCAGTGGGTGAAGAAGGGAAATTTCTATTGTAAAGAAGGGAATAAAGGACTCTGTGGGTATCCTCATGACCTCAACAAATCTTCAGGAAAGACCAGTCTCACCCTATTCTTCAGCACTCCTAGCCCTGTCCTGAGAGCACCTCAGGAGAAGTCAGCCCCATGCCTTTCCCTAGCTCCCCTGCTCTTGTTTTCCTTCATCTTTTCCCCACACTTGCCTCCTCCCCATCTCTTACTTACTGTATCTCACCTGGGAAAGGAAGTGGGTGCGTGCTCACCTCCACGATCAAGGTATCCAGAGGGGAAAATGGGAGCTCTGATGGTTACTTTCTCCACTCTCCCTGGTCTGCTAGGCAACCCCACAGGACCTTTAAGATAAACCCCTCTTCAACCTTGTGACAGGACCTGTGGCCCAAGCTGTGGCATGGGGAATGGATCAAGGAGGAACTTGGTGAAGAAAGCTTGAGAACCTGCCTGTGGGAGATGGGGACCTTCATGGGATGCCACTATGGCCGGCGTGGAGACTGGCAATCCCAGAATTGGATTGGTTGACCAGGACACGACGGGGACACCCTTTCCACTTCACTCCAATGGTTATTGCCCACCACGGTTGCCCAGGTACCTGAATGTGCAGTCCTGCTCATCATCCCAAGGATGCTACATCTATGGGTAGGCATATAAATGGCTGTATGCACATGCAGCAGGGAAGGTGAGCACTGTTTTTGTCTTGTATGGTAGCTAACAAGGTGCAGGGTCCCAGGGTCTCTAGGTCACAAGCAAGTTCTCCTTTGGGTGTGATTGCTCTTCACAGGTTTTCTTGGGGTATATGCCCTCCAGCGTTTGTCATAAGCCAGAGCCCCTCAAGCTTTGGAGGTGCAGTTCCCACCTCTGTTCTGCTCTGCCATGGCACCTCTCAGCACAGATCATCGTTACACAGCAATGGCCAAGACTGAACATTGGCCAGACATGCAACACACCCACTTGCAGTTGCTGCTGGGTGCAGAAATACATGACTAAGTGATATAGAGGTAACACATCCACACTGGATTCAGAAATAAGCATATTTTAGGTGTTATGCAGATAGCATGTACACATGTTTTCTTATCTGGTAGCACTACAGGAATACAATAACAGGAATGAAGAAGCTATCATATGGCAAAGATCTGCCATCAGCTCCAAGGATGCTGTGTGCCCAACGCACCACACTGCTCCCGGTTACAATTCTTGTCATAAGAGGGGTGCACGAAGACTTTCTGTGGTCGTGGGAGTCCTCTTTGCTCCTCACAGTCTGTTGTTCACGAAGGTCCCGAGCACGCCGGCTGCTATCCCTGCTGCCATCCCATAGCTGCACCTCACACTGCCTGCTGCGTTGACATTGCAGAGGTTGCTGCTGCAGCAGGAGATATTCCTGTTGCCCACGCTGAAGTCCTGATGGAATGGTTCACATGACGGGTCACAGCCCTTGCTGATGATGCTGAAGAGCCCTATGACTCCTGGAAGGAAAGCAGGACCATTATTACAAGGATTCAATGCAAGCCAAGCCTCATGGAACTGAATAATGAAATGTTATTCTTATCTGAACTCACTTCTTGGGAAAAAAATGAGTGTTTTGAAACAGCTGCAATTTTCACTGTAGCAGGTTCTATTTTTGGGGTGTCAGTTTGTCAGCAAGGGGAGAAGGATTTCAATGCCCGAGTGTTTGCTTAAGGCAGTGTATTCCACAGCACAATTCTCAGGGGTTTCTAAAAATGCACCAGCTGCAGAAATTCTAATAAATTAATTAATAATGCAAGTAGCTATTAACACCTCTGTTGGGGAGTCTAAGTTAGGATGGGGATGAGGAGCAAACGTGGGGTAATCTTTGCTCATATACTATACATCTTTGTTGCACAGAGCTTTTCAACATGCGGGGAAGTTACGGAAACATGGCTCTCCACATTTCACAGATGACAGAGTTACAGTTTCATTTGTTTCTGAGAGGCACAACCTATTTTTCTGTGGCCAGGTCGTACTCAGTAGCTGCTGGTTACCAGCAGATTATGGTCTGCATGATTGCTCCTGATCTTGCACAATCTATTCTGGGCACCAAGTCTTTGACATATGCAAATTCAGTGTATAGGGCTAAGGTTAATGTGTTGCCTCTCCTGCATGTGAGTGCATGGCCATGGGTTTGCACATTTCCAACAAGGACAAAACCTACTGGAGGTATTGCACTTACTGCCTGACAGAGATCAGTTTGAATATGCCACTGATGGTTTTGTGCCCCAGGTCTAAGAGCAACTGAGCTGTCACCACAGGTCTGGACAGGGCAAACATTTTTTTTGCCAGATCTAGAATGGGAAAATTAAATCATAATCTGCTAAAGGATTTTACCCAGAGATGGACAGATGGCTGCATTCAGAGCTGGCTGTAGGTCAGCCTAGGTGAAATTCTATTCATTGAATTCACCTAAAGTCAGCTCAATCTGTCGTTGAATGCTCCTCCTAACTTCATGACTAAGTTTCACCAGACTCAGCCCCTCACATTTTAATTAATGTTCCAAATTTTTCAAAACCACGAACTGAACTATTGCCCTTGTAAGCAAAACTTTTTGGTGTTATGAAGGAGAAATAAACCTAATTTTGTACAGGTGAGAGACATTGGTAGGTATTTGCAATGTCAAGCACACCGTCCTGAGATTCATTCCAGGCATTGGCACTGTACTGGCCATACTGCTCAGTTTTTAGCATGATCTATTGGCAAACACTGAGGAATTTATGGGGTACAGCATGCATGAACCAATATGACTTTATAATCACACTCTTGTGGCCAGTGTGGGGAGAATAGTTGGTGATGGCCAGCACCACTACCAGCACCACTACCAAGGGACCAGCTATCACCAAGGGATAAATATTTTTCTTCTATCATTTCTCCCCAGATGGCTTTTCTCTTCCTGCTGCACACTGAGATATGTTGGCCCACACCAGCTGGTGTATCTAGAGTAGGTGAGGCTGACTTGGACATCTGAGGCTGGGACCATGCTTGGCTCCAACATCACAACTAAGATATTACCCACTCCCACTTTGACTTACTGATCACATCTGTCTTGCATGTTTCTTGCTCCTTACAGTCCACTTTTTTCTGACAGTTGGCATTGCTGAGCTGTGATGTGCAGCTGTAACACTGCAAAGAAGAACCTGCAAGAGACCAAGAGAGGTTATAAGACAAATCTATCTGAAGCTTTCCAGGAAACCCAACTTCGTGCTTGCATTGGGAAACAGGACCATTCCTGTGGGTCCTCAAAGGAAGATAGCACCTGTGTTATTGGGAAAACAAGGGGGTTTCCATTTTCGGTGGAGAATAGTACACTCACTTGAGGTGAGAGTCTAGTTTTGCACGTGCTGAAGATGTTTCAGATGTAGTCAGTGAAGTGAGGGAGCAAAAAGAGACCAGCTGGATAGCTGGTCTCATTGACTGATCTCATCAGTCAATGGGAAGTGCTTCCCAAAAGCTTTTTCCTCTGCACTTGGGATGCCTAACTCAGTTCCTGTCTGGAAAAGGCTTTTTGTGATATTCCCACCTCCTGAGCTGGGATGAAGGGATGAAGTCCCCAGAATGACAGGATGATATTATTTGTCTGCCTGTATAAACATTAATGTTTTACCAGGTGGGCTTGTGAGCTTTAGCTGAGGCATTGCCAGGGTTGAATGAAAGAGGGAAAGCCCACAGGGAAGAGAGGGTGAGGGTGGGATGGAGCAGGCAATTTGCAGGGTCTCTTCCAGCCCGTTGTCTCAGTTTGACCAACTTGTGACACGTACTCTCCATCACCCCCTCTTAGAAAGCAAAGTGCAAACACAGCTTTCGCTTCCCTCTGAAAACCAGGTCACCATGTTTTTCCACCCCCTCACGGACATGCCACTCTATGGGGGATGCAAGTCAGCGTTGTTAATGTCTGCTGTGCCGTTATACACATCAGGCAAAGGCAGAATAAGCATTGCAGCTTACAAGTGTCTAGCCCTGATGAAAAATAGTCCTCAGAGGAGTGAGAACATGGTGCAATTACCTGTTCCTATTACCTACCTGTGCCCCAGGGCATCACTGGAGCCTTGCAAGTGTGAAAGTTAATGTTTATGTATGTACTTTAACCCCATGACCACCAGGCTTGCATCATGAATCCCTCAGGTCAATACCCTAATGCCTAATATACCCTGTGAGGACACAGAAAAGCCCTATTTAGAAATTAGTGTTATTCAGAGCAGGAACAAGAAGTGATTTTAGGCACTTGGTCTCCCTCTGTCCAAGCTGTTCTGGTATAAATGACTGATGCAGTCACAGAGGCAAGGAGCCAAACCCCAGTTTGTCTGTGGTGCTGCACTCTGCTCTCATGTTTATCTGACTTTTAATGCAATGTAAGTCAAATTTCAGAGCACTCTGATGGAAGCTGGCGGAAGAGAAGATGTGGCTAGGACTGTACAAAATTCTTCCCAGCCTTTTCCTTAAACATTCTCAGCTGATTGAGAAACGTTTCTGCTCAGACCTGCTTCTTCTCTGGTAACAGAAAAGCTGGTTTAAACTCTTTTTTTCCCAGTGAGGCTAGAAAAATCTGACAGTGTCTGAATCCCACTCATCCAGTTTATAAAATAACATGCCACGGCATTCTCCCTTTTTCTGTCCCATTAACATCCTGATAATCTGTGCCACTTTTGAAATGAAGAATCAGAAAACAAGTTGGAACAAAACTTACCTTTGCAGAAACATTGCAATTTTGATAGCCTGGGAAGAAGAAAAATAATGCCCCCCCCCCCCTTCCCCCCCCCCCCCCCCCCCCCCCCATAGCTATATGGTCTGGCTTAAATAATTTTGATTTCAGTTAAATTCAGTTTTGTATAGGATTTATCCTTCCTGGAAGCTGCTTGACCCAGCACTAGGATCACACCCTCAGCAGGGTGGGACTATGCATTTTTTCCATGCAACATCCCGTCAAAAAGCAAATGTCTTCATATGCCAACTGTGTCAGCATTTCTTCCCTCACTGCCAAACTCCATCACAAGTCTTTTTTTTTGAAGATCTGCTGGAGGGCACGTGGGTCAGGGACTCCGTGCTGTCTTACCTGAGTCCAAGCACAGGACTGCTCCCAGCAGGAGGACAAGGAAAGCCTTCATTTTGGGATAGCCTCTCTCGTGCTGAATAGGGATTGTTTCCTCCCAGGACAGTTTATATACTGTGGGAGGCAGCAATCAGGCATGCCCAGAAGGTTACCCTGTGAAGGCACCTGAGCAATGCTGCTCACTGGACCAATGGAGGGGTTGGTTTCTGGTGGTGGTATTTGTGTTAGGTGCCTCTCCTATCTGACTGCGACTTTTGGAGCTACCAGCAGCTCCTCTCCACCACTACGCCCCTGCCTTTCCTCCTACCCTTGAGCAAAGTGTTCACATGAGTGGAAAAAACCCAAATTCTTTAGAACAAGGCTGGCCTTATGCTTTTCTCCAGAGCCAGCGAGGCTGTGGTTGCACCCTGTGAACAAGGCTCTCCACCCCCATTGCTATCCTGAGTGGAGCTATTGTGTTTAAACCCAGGACAGAATGTTCTTTTAATAAACACCGCCGGCTATTTATCTGCATGTGTGAGTGTCTCTGTGACACTCGTGGCATGTGGTAGCAAGGTATGTGGGCAAATTACAGTACATTAGCATCTTCCAGGTGTCCAGGTGCTCGTTTTCCCTTATTCATATGTATTGTCTGTAGTCTAGTAAAAGACAATGGCCAATTCAAATTTTTTTTTTTATGTGTGTTGAAACCAAAGGGACTTTGTGGTGGCTTTGTTTGGTATTATTTTCTTCTGCCACATCTGTACTGTGGCACGCTTCTCTTTGTCTGTCTGTCTAGGATAGGTTGAGTACCATTTTGACACTTGAACTCACATCAGTGTGTATTGTAAACAATTCAGGCTTGTCAAAGAAATGTCACTTCTCATCACAGATGAGGGTCAGTTCAGCCACATTCCAAACTGAAGTGTGAATGTTTGCTTTTGAGGGTTGATTAGAGACCTCTCCCATCCCTCGTGTCCTTTGACCACTTCTCAGTACATACCGGCGTAAAAGAAAACAGGCCTTTCTGCTAAATTCAATTTGCCATGGTTTCTCACTTTATTTAGGGTTTTTCCAAAAACTCAGGAACTTAGTGCTTTGCAGTAATAACCTTCAGGGATTTGCTCTCACGCAGTTTAGCTCTTAGGACACCAGGCACTTCTTCAAATTGAAAGTAAGGTGTGCTGGCGTGTTGGTGGATCATTGCTCTTGATCAGGGACTTTGGGATGAGTGATAGAAGGTGAGCTAGACCAAGTCTGCTGAAGTTAATGACACTGCCTTGATTTACACCAGTGGAGAATCTGGTACAGGGGATGATTTTGCAAATCCTATTTCCTCTGTGGGGATCTTAAGTGCTTCTCCTTGGACTCTTGAACTTCTGTTTAAAAGGAAAAAACCCCAATCGACCAACACTTTCTTTCTGTCTCTATTGACTTTTGCTTCACAGTATTTTTGCAGACTATCATCTCATTTATAGCCAACTTCTGTGGAAGAGTTGGATAAAAAAAGTGGCAATATGTTCTCAGACTCTGGTGTTCCTTATTCAGAGATACTTAAGGCTATTTTTCTTTTTTAATACCTTATGATTGTCCCTGTAGAGTTTGGTTCCTTGTGTTAGGGAAGGATAGAGCCAAGGGGAAAGCATAACCTAGTCACCCTATGGAATCCACCCAGGCCTTGAATTAAATATTTCTTCCTTCAAGCCACTCATCGATAAGCAAGAGGGAGTGCTCTTTTCATCCTCAGCGGCCTGACTTGCTGCCAGTCAAACTCTCCTAGTACTATTATTTCTTTCTATTTTTTTTCCTAACAGCATCAGGGCTGCCAGTGAAGACCAGGACTTACGGTGCTGTAAAAGAGATGCACACAGCTAAGAGCCTGTCCATGCCCCAGTCCTGCTTGGCTGCAGCCCAAGGCTGTGTGAGAACCCAGTAATTCCTACAACCTTACATCGAGTGTTGCTTCTCACTGGTTTTTTTCAACATATGCATGCAGTTCCTGCTCAACTCCTGAAGATGGCAAACGTGCCCTGTTATAATTATTATACATACATTAATATGCAGTTGTCCATAGGATTGTGTGTGCATGGTATCTTTTATTTTCCTGATGTTATAAAATCCCAAGTTCATCTAACTGCATGAACAAGACCATCTATTTTCCCTGGGAATCTAAGGACATCTACAAATCACTTGGGTTTTGGTTTTGTTTTGGTTTTGGTTTTTTTAAATACTGATTTATGTTGTCAAAGCAGATTCCTGATAGATACAGGTCTGGAGCTTTCTGTTGAGGAGGGAGGGAAAGAAGGCTTGATTATTTGCTGTATCCTGGTTCACCTGCCTGGTGTCAGGCTGGGAAAGTGGGTGGTGGTGGATCGTGGTACAGAGCGTGATGTCGTGGATCACACTGAAGAGCTGGATAACCGTGGTAGGCATGAGCTGGAAATTTGAGGACAAGAAGGGCAATAGGTAAAAAGATGCCTGGGAAATCTAGACAGAGATACCAAGTGTCTCTGAAGGCAAAATACAGTTCATTCAGTTTCCTGAGCTGTGTCAACTGTTTGGCTAGGTGGTCTGAAGAGGCTGTAGGAAAGTTTGCAAGATGATAGAGATAATGTATTAAGACTGACTTTTTTTTGTGGGCATGTCTTTTATGAGCAGCAGAGAAAAAAAAACCCAAACAGAACCTGGTAAAGAGGAAACTAAGATGAAGTTCCTCGCACTTATCCAAGCTCCTGAATGAACTGTAGTCCTTGAAAGAGCCAGATCATCAGGGGATCCTGCAGAACCTCCAGCTTCTGAGCTCAGAGGTGTAACACCTTCTCGGATGCCTTAATTCAAGCCAGAATTAAGTGCAAGAACACGAGGAGCTTCTGTCCAAGGCTGCCTGGCCCTGAAGAGAGGTCACTGCATTGCTTGCTCAGCATGAACGTGGCTTGCATCTCCTTTTCAGGATGTTCTGTAGTACACGTGTGGAGGTTGCAATGGACTGCAGAGGAAACCTTATTGACTTTTCCACTCCTGGAAGGTGTTTGGTATATGTGCAGTGAATGAGCTGGTGCTGTCTGCAGTGATGTCTGCAAATCTACTCAGGCTATGGGGATGTGAGATGTATGATAAGGGATGTTAGTGGCCAATTTTAGGCATCAAAGTGGGAATTTCTAACACCTGCACAGCTGTTTTCCCTGGAATGTAAGCAGCCTCAGGAGCAGCGAACTGTCCCAAGTCAGAACAGGTGGGGAATAAATGACACTGATTCACTAGATGACAGTAAGGCAAATCACTTTACAGGCTTATCTGTAAGGAGGGAAGCATGGATCCTAAATGAGATGTGATTGGATAGACAGGAAGACGGATAGATAAGGGGAGAGAAAGATTTAAAAACGAGTAGATATACAGATGTCCACAGAGATGGATGGATAGCTAGCAGTCAGGAGGAGCTGTAGTAGCTAGTCCTGTGTACCCTCTTCTACATGCGGGATTACAGGCATGCTTCGCTCTGCTCTATGTCCCCTGTCTCAGCCTAAAGGATTTCTTATCAACCTCTCAGCCCTTTTCCACTCTCCTGTGCACATGTCTGGGGATGGACAGGCACGATGCTGGCCCAGCAGCAGGAAACATGATTCCTGCTGCTCCAGGGCTGCCCTTGACTGCCAGCAGAGATAGGCTCCAGCTGCTACATCTGTAGATGCTTAACGCTGTTTCATGTTATGGTCTAGCTCACACTACAAGGATTTATTTCTAGGTTTGCTGTTCAAGTAAGCTTCAGAGCACAGGGAGGCAAGGCTAGGCTGCCTGAGACATCTTCCAGAGTCCAGCAACGGAGACCGGAGCTGTCATTAAGAGCAGAACATTGAGCAAAGACAGAAAGGTCTTGGGGTCTCTGTGACTGGGCTGCTGAGGGACCTTTGGCATGTGCCTTCCCTTCTTTGTGCCTCTTCTGCTAATAGGCATCATGACTACTGCATCACAAGGGAATTTTTTTGAGATCTATGGGTGCAAACAAGTACAACCAGTGAGCATTGTAAAGGTTTAATAAGCAAGCAACCTGTTTGACCTTGAGTATTTCTACAAGGGTCCAGGCACAGACCCAAACATCCAGCTATTCCCATTTGGGATTTCAGATTTCAGAGGCTAGCCTGACAAACCTTGAAGAAAAATTTCACCTTCACATCCCACGCGTTCTTGCTGACAACCATGAAATCAATGCATTGCTGCAAATTAATCCCACCACGGTGCTAATATTGTCTGCGGAGCAAACTGTAGGTGGACAAAATTCTGAGGGCTGTAGAGGTTAGAAATGCCCATACGGTGGTGCTGTTGCTGCGTTGCTGGCGCACAGACCTCTCGGTGTGTGGGAGCAGCCCAGACTGTTTGTTGAAAATCTCGGCAACTTCAGAGCATCAAAAATGCATTTGACATTTTTTTGTTATTTTGCTAATTGCTAAGCTCTTTTGGTTGTAAAAGGCTCGGAGTGTGGGATCTCTGCCAGCTTCTGCTGGCCATGCCTTGCGCATCTCCGAGTTTGCAGGAAAAAGGGAGTGCATTTTCCTACGCCTACGCTTCGGAGTTGGGGTAAAATGTGGGGACAGTAGCCTGTGCTACGATCACAAAGCAGTTCTGTGCTTGCTTTGCCATCGCAAAACACTTTCTTATGCCTTCACATACCAGGCATTGCAGTTTCCTATGGCCAGATGTAGCAAGAGGTAGTTTGAAACACAGGCAGAAAACATGACTTTGCTGAGATCACCCAGTGGGGCAACATCAGACCTCAGACTAGGACCCTAGCACGCTTGCTGCTTCCTAGTCTGTGTCCTTTTCCTTCCATCAGGAAAATTATTTAATTACTCTGGCCCCTATAGGAAACCACAGAATATCAATGGGGAAGAACTTGCGATTTCCAGTCCAGCTGCTGCAGGTAGAAAAGGGTAGACCTGATGGCTGGACACACCAAGCCTGTTATAAGGCCATCATGGACAATTGCTCCCCATGTGGAAGTGGTGCATTCAATGCATGGTGACTTATGGTCCTTCCTTTGTCCTTCTTGTCCTCATTTTGAGGCCAGTACTCATGGGTGGTACTGCTTACCCTATTTCAACACAGCTTAGGGAGGAAACTTCAGCACGGGAGCTCAGGTCATGGTCTTACATATGGGAAAAGTATTTTCTTGAGGGAACAGATTTGTCAGGCCGTTTTGTGACTTGGTTGTGAATTTATTGACAAAATATCATTTTGTTGACAAAGAAAGGTTCTGCAGAAATAATAAAGCTATTTTAAGTCCAGGATGGATTTTGCAATTGAACCCAGGTAGAGAACGCAAGATCAGTCTACAAAAGCCAAACGCTGTTGGTTAGGACATGCAATTAAGATGCAGGAGATACAGGAGCAGTCCTTTTAAGTCATATTTCCTTTTGCTTGAGAAGATGCTGTATCCACAGATACTAGAATTCAGATTGTACTTGACTTTGTCCCTCCTCTTAGAACTGTTCCACTTTGTGTTAACTAATTATAAACTAATTGGGCTGGAGAGATGCAGTGTCGTGAAGCAATTTGATTTTGATGAATTGGCAAATTCTTACAAAAACTGTTTCATTAAAAAAGTATTTTTCCTGGCTGCTTTATCAAATGCTCCAATGCTTAGGACAGCAGAAGATGAGTGGTACAACCCAGGAGACATAATGGGAATTCTGATTAATATCTGTCATTTCCTCCTGTTTTAACTGTTTATCTGGAAAATCAATTTGAAAAATCAACCCACAGTTTCTTGGAGTCATTGCAAAAAGAAAGGGGTTTTAGCTAAATAAGGTGTATAAGAATAGCTCTAAAGAGAGGGCTTTATTCTGGCTTTATATCCTATTTTAAGTACTGGCTAGGAGGCTCTTTGGCAAGCAGCACCAGAGGAATGAAGTTGTTTCTAACTTCAACTCTCATCCTGACAGTATCTAAGTAGCCAAAGTAATCAATACAGATTAGAAAAAAAATTATCATTACTTCATTGTTTCCTTGCTGTATCCTCAAAGTATTCTTTGGTGTATCCTCAGATTAACAGTTTTTAACTGCCCGTATCACACTGATTCAGTGATTCTCTGAGTTTCTTCCCATGTCACCCACTAACAATGAGCTCATGCGATGTGATTGGGTTGTGGTATCTGGCCATACCACCCTGGCCACTCTCTACCCTCAGGGAAGACCTGGTCAGGGGAGCATTGGGTATTGTCTAACTTACGCTAAAGTCAGACAAATTGTCCCCCCAGCTCCATTTGTTGGCTACATCTCTACTGACTACAGTGGGAGCTTGGATACTCAGCCCTAAATAGGCCATTACCTTGCAGATGGTCATGTTTTGTCTAATGCCCAACAACAAATGCACACATAAAAGGAAAAAAAAAAACCAAAACAGTGTTCATATGGTGTGACTCAAAGCTGTTCTCAGCAGTTACATTTTTGGTTTTGTCACTGGAATGAAATCATCCTTCACACATCCCCAGGCAGGAGTCAGAGATCCCTTCCCCTACTTGACCTTTACAAATTGCACGTCCTGCTTTGCCGTAACCTTTTCAGAGGTGCCACAGACCCCAAGCATAGATTTTTTGTAATCGATACCACAGCCCTGCATTGAGCACATGACTTAACAACTGCCTTATCAGTCTCTTCAGCAAAAACTGTGATGCTAAAGGATAGAGACAGGAATGTGCCTGGGATTAAAACGGAGATCCGACAGTGCCTGAATAGAGGAGATGGATTTTCAGACTCGGCAGCCTGGGCACAGCCAAAAGGGTGCAGTTTTCATGAAGGAAGTTTTCTGATGAGCAGCAAAGTTAGTGAAGCTTAGTTTTCCATGCACATGTATCCTCTGTCCTCTAAGCTCCCAGTTCCCTGTTTATGTACCTTTTGGTTCCCTCGCATGACTCCTTCCTCTTTGGCTGGGCAAAAAGCATCATGTTCAGGGTATGGATTTTCTGACTGGCCAGCTGGCTGCTGCTTCTAAGAGTGGTTGAGGAGCTGAGGGACCACTCATTTTGGTTTTTCTCCTTTATTTGACCAATTTTCACAAAACTGAGAATACGTCTAGACCCTTGAGAACTTTCTCCTCGTTGAGTTTGCTTGAACCTAGGCAGGCTGAGAGCCAGTCAGATACGTGGGCAGGCAGGTGGACGGATAGAGGGATGAACAGTCAATACAACTGCCTAAGCTAAGCCATATTTCCATAGACCAGGTTAAGAACTTATGGAACTGTAAGCACGACATGACCACACACACACAAAAAAAAAAAAAAAAGAAAAAAAAGAAAAAAGGCTAAAACCACCAAAGAAAATGTCAGGGATTTCAATATCCAGGATGATACAAAATAATTGCTGGTGAGGGAATAGATAAAGAGGTAGCAGGAAAGGTAACAGGTGCCGTTCCTCCCTTGTGGTCCACAAACCCTGCATGGAATCAAAAAAAGAGTCAGGAGTTCAGGGAACAGTCTGTTTCTCCCATTTTGATGGTTCACATTGGATAGACCTTGGCTAATTCTTCTTCACTTCACAAAGCAAGGTTGTATGCTCTCAGGGGCATAGCAGCCTAGTTTGAATTAATTTTCTATTAATTACTGGAATGATTTTAGCATGAATAAGCAATGGCTATTTATAGCAGTAGGACTGATTAGGCATCAGAGAGAAGTAACCAGGAAAGTTGTGGGGCTCCTACTGCTTAGGAAAGGGAGAATGACCATCCCTGGTTGGACCAAAAGGTCCATCTGGCTCATGTGCTGCCTCTGCCATTGGGTCTTAGTGGTTGCACAGGGAAAGATTATAAGAGAAAAAGTCAGAAAAGACTGCTTTCTCCCACAATATCCCCCTAATTTTGGCTACCTGTGGCTTTGTGGCTTCATGAGCAGGAGGTGGTATCCAGACCATTCTGTTTTTTTATGAAAGACTTGTCTTCATGGATTTCTCCCACCCATTTCTCAGCCTTTTGTGGGTTTTGGCGCTAAGAGATCCTCTGCAAAACCTTTGCTTGTCTACAGCCTCACACCTGCTCTTTCCAAGATGAAATAACCTCAGTACTTTCTTCTTTCCTCCCTGGCCACATTTTCTAGACCACGGCTGATTGTTTTTACTTCTCTCTGGATCAGCTCCAATAGGTACATCTTCTGGCTGAGGTCTTCAGCTCAAGGTTGGAAGCCTTTTTGGAAGATAGATTTTTGCCAAAGGTGAGGTATTGCTCTCACCGCAGTGCTAGTGGGGTTAACATAAATTCTGCAGGAGCTGAGGCAATGTGGTCTGCTGTTTTCTTCTGGCCATTCATTTCTGAAGCTATGGCAACCTTTTTAAAAATTCCAAGGACAAAGTGACAAGCATGTGCTTTGAAAAGCAATGCCTTTATCTCCCTTAGTAAATGAAATATCCTTGTAAGAGTGTTCTGTTTTTTTTTTTTGGTTGGTTTTGGGTTTGTTTTTTAATTGTTATTTTTGCCACTGAGACCAATGGGCAAGAAATGGTTGTGCAAATGCTACAAATTCTCCTACCCTCCCAAGTAGGAAGACTGCATCAAAGTTATTGGAAATAGTCCCTGGCCCATACTAACTTCTAACTGTACAGAATTTTTTTTGGACAATGCTAGACATTTAGCTGCATTTATTAGACTCAGTGCTGCGTGAGTGTTGAGTGAAAAGACTGTTCTTAAATATAAAGAATAGCAAGTTACTGGCAAATGATGCTGATGGGAATGTAACAGGACAGATAAAGCTTTGCAGAGCTATCTAAGTTAAGGTTTTCAGCTTAAGATAATCAAAAAGAGACATCAAGGGAAGAGGGATCAAAAGAAATGGGCACAGGTGAGGGGGCAGAAAGAATGAATTTTCCATTTGAACAGCCAGCATCAGCCATGGTACAAAATCAGGCTGGTTTAGATAACCACTGAATATAAAAATGAGATTAAATTTTTGATAGAGTTTGCCTGGAAAAAAGGTTATAAATTAAGCATAAGTAGTTACTGTATTTGTAATAATGCAACTTTACGTTAGGGAGTGCAGAAGAGAAGGTAGGCTGTGCCCTGGAGATGCTGCGATTCCCACGTGTGCATGTGTGCACAGAGCGCAGACTCACACTTCCCTCTACTTTAACACCAGCAGCTTTAACATGACTTAACCTAAAACATCTGACCCCTATTAGTGTTTCTTAAGACTGTAAAACCCACAAGAGTTTCAGCGGGAATAGGTTACTCGTTTTGCTATATTTATAAAACTGTACTACTTATAAGTTTAGACTATTTTCCACACAGCATTGTGTAGCCTTGTTTTCATTTATTTGCAATTATTGTTTTCTGTAAGAAACTTTAAAAATCAGTTATCCGTAATGTCCCATTTGTTTTTTTTCAAACCAGCAAGGTGTTAGTTGACTGGGACCAAAACTTCTCCAGGGTCGAGACAGACAATGGTGTTCCAATACAGGAAACATCCCCAGGCACTGTTTAATTTACAGTGAACTGAGGATTTTTGGCCATGAAAGCATCAATTACAGTCCACTAATTGGGGTGACTCCTGCTTTGATGTTGAACCTGGCTGCAGTAGCGGTAGCTAGGCTGTTTGAGCAGCTTTGCTTTGTGGCTTATCTGGGAGGAAGGTGTTTCATTTGTGTCCGAGAGCTTTCGAAGCACTTTGCAAATATTAATGCCTTCACACCAATGTGCTCCAAGTGAGGTAAATATTGGGCTCATTTGCAAACAAAGAATGGCAAGAGCAAATGATTTGCTCAACATCCACTAAATAATGCAGCTTTTTAAAAAAAGTCGACCTTCAAAAGACACCCGTTGGGAAGGGAGTAAGAGTCAGATAATCTCTGAATCGAATGAGTCTGCACAGGTGGACCACAGTTTTAAAGATAAATCCGTGGAAACACGATGTAAAGACATTATTTGTCTAGTAGAACTCCACTGGCTGAATGATTGAGCATATCAGGAATATGATCCCTGGTGTTAGCTGCAAACTCTGCCTTGCAGCCAGGGTTCACAAGGTGCAGAATTCACAGTGATTACTTTCCCCCTGTGCTGAAATGCAACCTCCTCAAGGGGTAAAACGGGAGGGTTGCTTAAACAGCAATACTGCCTGACAGCTCAGGACAGGCAGCGTGAGGCGTACCTTATCTGTGATGATCATTATGGGATTTAGGGTTGAAGGAGGTGTTCGTCTGGCCTGGAGCTTGGCCAAGTCTCATGGTTGACTCTTTCTGCAATTACTGCTCGTGGGGAGCCCCGCTGTGGTTAACTCTCGCCTGCAGCTGGCATCGCTGATGAAGCATCTCCCAGCACTGCTCTGAGATGGTGTCTCAAAAGTGCCCTTTTAATTACCTGGGGATTGCAATTGGCAAAACACTTAAGAGTGTACTTAACCTTAAATGTGTACATAAGTTCTATTTGGCTTGGCTGAGGATGCGACTCGTGTCTTACTCAATAAATATGCCCTCAAACAACGGGTAGGGACATCCTCCACACCCCCTGACCTTTTATTGCTGTCATTCATTCCCACTAATACAGGTATTTCTTGCTTTCCTTGGTCATACTGTCCTGTCATAATATACTTGTTGCTCTGTGTAAAGAGAGCTGAGACACTAGTTTGGACTGAAAGCCACTTGCTTCTACATATGCCCCTTTGAATTTTTCTTTTAGTTCCTTCTCTAGCTTTTTTCCCCATCTTTTTTCAAGAACTCTGCTTTCAGGCACCCAAACTATCTGGTAATTACACTGTCTTTGATAAACATTTCTATTAATCACAACTTATAAAATACCTTGCCTGTTCTAACTACATGCAATTTATCATAAAGGCTTCTGAAGCCTTTGCTTTCCCTCTTCTGTGTAGAAGAAAAGGAAACAAGAAGTAAACTCACAGTGTTATTTTAAGCAAGCTATTAAGAATGGGACTTAGTTTATAGGTTATCCCCCCCCGCCTTTTTTTTTTAATGAATATGACTGCTTAGACTTCCTTTAGCAGGGTTATATATCTTGCCTCCTGGTTTTATACATTGTTTTATATATTGTCTGCTGGCAATATATTTTGTCCCTAGATTTTGTTTTTTTAAATTTCTTTGATCCCTCTTCCATATAACCACATCAGGTTTATTAAACACCACAGTGGCGTAGAGAAGTGCAGACCCCTGCAAAGGAGTGGCAGACCTGTTTGGCTTCTCTTGGGATCATATGTCCTCACCCAAACTCCATTCAGGTGAGTCCTAGGTCAGTCTCCATCTCCAGGAGATGTCCCCCAGTGCAAAAAGGCAGGAAACATGTTGAGGGAAATTGAGGAAAGTCCTTGTCAAAAAGGGGAAAAAGAAGTGTTGTTTGTTACCTTTAGCATTTAGGTGGTGCCTTAGCCTAGTGAGCAGGTACCAATGACCACTCTCTTGTCCCTGCTGTGATCTCCTGCTCAGCTGCATTTATTGACCTCTTCTACCATGCTCCTGCGATGCAAACGTGTGCTGACATAACCTTTCCAGGCAGAAAATTACTCCCATGAGGCATGTGGAAGTGTGGGAAATCTTTTAAAAGCGTCTGAGATATGAACAGTCATCCAAAGTCTTTGCCTTAGCTGTGGTGGACAGGAGTTGTTTTCCTTCTGAAAACACCTCATCACAGGACATGTTAAGGAGCTGCCTAATATCGTGAGCCAAACATTTATTTATCTACCTTCCATTGGTGGAAAGGTCTGAAGGTCTGGTCTGGGGTTTCCCTGTGTAAGATGGACAAATTAAGCCAAAATTTTAGACATGTCGAAGTTCATAAAACCAGTAATACCTAACTCTGAGGTTGTAATCATCAAAATCACTCCTCATCATAAGATTGCTTAAAACTCTTTAAATCTAACCTCTGAGATGGAGTGCAATGAAGAAAGAAATCACTTATTCCCATCTAAGCCCTGTCAGATCCAGAGATCCACCCAAATCTCCCACAGGATCCAGCAAGGCTACACAGAGCTTGGGACACCAGCTATACCTTGGGCATCTTCTTGGTGATCCTCACAATCCTTTTGAGCGGTACATTGCCCAAAGACAAATTTCAATCCCTTGTCCGATGAGGCTGGTAAGAAACTTCTGCTCACGACAAGGCTGCAGTTCAGCTGTAGACATTCCTGTTCAAGGTGCTCCTTTATAAAATGTGATTGTGGAGTTCCTAAGGATCGCAGCTGAGAAAGTCTGTACTACACAGCTTTCCCCTGAGTCAACACATGCTTCTTCGCTCCTCCTGCTCACCTAGGAAGGAGGCTTTTCCCCTCCTTTTTTATCAACTTCTGCTTTTTCTTCAATTTATTTCTGTGCGTTTTTATTGATGCCATTACTGCTTCTTTCTCCTGAGGTGTTAGGGAATGGCCTGAGCAGGAGACAAGCTCTGGGGCAGAAAATGTTCTATTCCCACTGCTTTAAAACGTGTGACTTCAAGAAAGAATTCTCCTCGGGTGAGATTGGAAGAATTAGAGCCCAGGCTCAAACAGGAAGAATTGGTTGGATTTCTCCCACCTTCTCCTGAAGTGTAGGGTTTTATTTGCTTCACCAGGATCCTTTGGGGATTTTACTTAAGGGAATGGCTGCTGTTAAAAGGATGTAAAGCAGTAGCGGTGTTCAGCCTCTCTGTAGAGAATTTGGCACATAGCATGTGCCAGGTGATTTGTGTTGACAGTGCTGTTGCTTTTCTTCAGCCCCCATGTGGCTTTTAAGGCTGCAGCTGGGAGTACATGTCCCCCCCTAAATCACAGCTAAGCTATAAACCTATTCACAGCACTGTAGGCTCTTCAGAGGGGGTAGCCAGCGCTGTACTTTTCATGCAACAGGTATTAATTAAAGGGGGGAGTGATGAGTGTGCTCCCTGCCAGGCTGCTTTCGTAGAGGAGGGAGTGAGCAGGATTGTCTGCATGTCTGCTTGGGTGTGAAGAACAGGTATGGAGAGCAGTGAAGACAGTGGCATTCACAGGGCTGAAGAAAGTAAGACTGGTGGGATTTCTCTTCCAAGCCACCGTACCTTAAGCTGTGCCAGAAAGATACCTAGGGGCAGTGGAGCTGTGACATTGGGAAAATCTTGATGGATTGCATCCAGGTTATCCATCCAAGACCCAGAGAGACTGGGAAGACAGTTAACTCTATCCCAGCTGAAACTAGGACAGGGTGATGGTGTAATTTTGCCTCATATATATATAAAATGAGCATGTGTTTACTTTCCCTCTCATCTCCAGTTTTAGGGTTCAACGAATGAAAAGACAAAAAAAGGCAGCACCCCCCCCGCCCCGTGCCTAGCCCAACAGATGTAAGGGTCACTACCTTTTCAACAAATACATGTCTTTTCAGATGAAAAAGGTGTCACTGAGCTGTTTCTCACCCCTGGTGCTTGCAGAGGTGCTGATGAGTTTGGAAAATCAACTTGCTTTTGGACCTGGTTGGCCAGAGACAACAGAGACAAGGGATGTGGAGCATGTGGATGAGCGTGGTCGGGAAAAGCAAGAAGGTCCTGCAGAGCAGTGCCCACCCCATGTGTGCGGTGCTGAGACAGTCAGATGTGCAGGGGGAGGACAGCCTAAAGGAGCATCTTTCTCCCAAAGGGGATGAGTGCTGTGACCATCAGGAGGACAAGCTCTGTCTGCAAAGGTTGGCACTGCCGGGAAATCCTGTCTCCCTAACCACTCTCAGAGTTTTCTCCAGCACCGGCTTCACACAAGCTGATGCTTGAGGAATTGATAGGCCTGAGTCTTGCAGGAAAGGCGTTTTACAGCGGTTGATTGCACTCCCACAAACAGGATTTTGTTTTCTCTTGAAGCCTCCTTGGGGACTGCTGTGCTCATCATATGCTATTCTGTGGACTAAAAGTGGTTGCTTCCACAAGGTGGGAGCTCTCTTACCCTCCAAAAGGGCAGACAAACATTTGAAAAGCACATTTTGGATTGCACTGCCTTTGATTTTTCTGTCAGCCTGGCCCCTGAAGTCAGCAGGGGCAAGTGGGATCTCACCAAGCAAGAGGTCCAAGGAAACACAAGTGGTAGAAGCTGGGAAGCAGTCCCCCACCAGATCCTGAGCAGGGGCTCAGAGACCTCACTAGCATATGTCAGAGGTTTCTAACAGAGATAGGAACATTTTTAACTTATGGTAGAACTTGCTTTTGGCCTAGTGACAAAAGCAGAAAGCAGTCAACAGCTTTGCACTAAACGTAACTCGGTTTCCACCCACTCCCTTTCCTTTTGTACTGGTGTAACCTCTGCTTTCTCCATTTCCATTGCAATTATTACCAATCTGGGGCAATACATGTGATGCACTTAGAGACGTCAGGCAGGAATCGGATGGTGTTGAAGAGGGGAGGAGAGCTAGCATGCAAATTAACACGAACACTGTAGAATTAATGCATTTTCCCCTGATGGCATCAGCATGAAAAAAATGCAGGAGCATCCACTGGAGAGAAGAGGGACTGGGCACAGAATGGAGCAGAAAAACACATCTGCAAACACATCGCAGTTTCTGCTCTGTCTCTTCATCTGAAATGATTCACAGAGTGCCTGTTGCACTCGTAGCGCACAAATTGTTGGTGGAGGGTAATGCTGTGAGTTTGCAGCCTGCACTGCCGTGAGTGCACGGCTCAGTTGTGCGGAGTGGATCCAGGGGCTGGTTGGAGAATCACCCCTCTTGCTTCACCAGCATGATGTTTCTTGTAGGTTGGGTAAGCATAACTCATCTTAGAGAGTCTCCAGGGTAAATCCAGGCAATTAACTTGTTTGAAAGTGTTCCCCTATGAATATTTTAGCATAGCTGCTCCTGCCAAAGCTCCTGAAAATGAACACACTCAATAGGAGTGTTCAAAAAGTGCAGAAACATGACAACAGGAAGATCTTAAAATAGGAATATTTGCAAATCATTCAGGTGGATTATTCACCGTTATGTTTCTTTGGCTTTTGCTTTCTTTTGTTCATTGCTTAACCTCTAAGAACTGACAAGCGGAAAGAAAACACAGGGTCCAGCCTGCTCAATACCTGCTTCACTGCTGAGCAAAACCTACCAGATATGTATCATCTTGGGATGTTTCTGGAGTTCGTAAATATGCAAAATGAATGGACTAGCTTGAGTTGTACAGTGAGATCAGACTTGATATGCTACTTAAAAGTGCAATTCTCCTTGAATTCTTCTCCTAAAAGCTGAATTAAATACACAATAGGGACCATTCTAGACTCACCTGAACCTACCGGAGAAAGATTGAGAGAAGAAATAAAAAGTGGGAAAAAGAGCCAGTGGGGACATATATACAGGAACCATTCTGGAATACCTTTAGCAGAGCCAGGATATAGAAAGCAGAAGAAGAAGGATTGAAAAAGGGCAATTATTGGATGTGGTCTGGGACCCTCTCTTGTTCCTTGTGACCTCAGCTACCCAAGTGATCTGTATGAAAAATATGCCGATAGGCATATTAATTATAGGTCAGCTGCACAGGGCCATGTAATCATGGCTGGTCTTATTTAGCATTCCTCAATAGCTTATCCCAAAGCATTTTAGTGAGGAGGAAAGCTCACAAGGGGAAGGAATTTTGTTTATGAGACCAACAGATGCAGCTGGAGAACACTGTTGAGCTCTCAGGCACAGAAGCCCCTCATCAGGTCTGAAACTGAAGCAGCAGACTTGAACATAAGTACAGCTGAGAGTAAAATTGCTCTAAGTTATCTTCATGGTGTTAATTGCTGAGATAATTTGAGAGGAAAGGCATCTTGCACTTGCGGAGCAAGCAGGTGTGTTGGTAGGGCTGGTGAGTGGTAAGGTCATTACCCTGCAGGATAGAGGGACAGAAGAGGAGCAGATCTATGGTTATTATTCTCCATTATATACACTGGGAAACTGAGGAACAAAACAGTAAAAAATTTGCCTAAGGTCACCCCACTGGCAGTAGCAAAGCTGAGAATAAAAATGAGAGTCCTGAAGCTCAGTCTGTGGATCCTGGGATTTCCCTGCAATAGTTGTAGCACAGTCACCGTCGTGTAAGGGAAGAGAGAAGGAGCTCTTGGCAGGGTACATTGGGTCATATAGGAGAGGACTCTTAGGAGCTGCAGCAGGGAATGTCGTTCTCTGGTACAGCTCCTTTGGTCTTCTGGAGTGGGACCAGTTTCCTAACTCACACTAAGATCGAAGTGGTTGGACATTTCCTGAGCTGGGGATGAGGATCTGAACCTCGGGCTCCTTTTTATATTTGTTATTCAATGCAAAGTTCTCTCTTTCACATTCAGGATTGTGCCCAGTGCCCTCATCTAGCGTGATCAACATCCCCTGCACAGCAGATCCTGCTGTACCTTCCTTACTGGGTGTATAATAGCATAATACTGGAGAGCCTGACACAAAGACTGGAGGGCAGCTCCAACCATGCTGATAGGTCTATGAGCCTGAAAACGTTAACCACCATGATATGGTGTCATACTGGAGATAATAATTTCTCCCTCTAACATCTATGGAGGAGATAAGAGGTAGGACCATACTGGTTCCAGTTCTAGGGTCACCTTGACTGGCATTAGCTCAGGTATCTGAACTTCACTGCATGGTAGAAATGTGCCTTTTCACCCTTTCCAAACTTTTATCCACATGACTGTTTCATGAAGAAATTGTCCTTGTTAGTCTAGCACACTGTCTACCTTCCTCAACTTCGATGTACTTCAGGCATGAAGTCCACTGGAATTGAATCAGGGAGCATCTCCATGCCAGCCCAGTGGGAGTAAGCACCGTTACTCCGAGATGAGAACCCAAGGAGCTAATAGTGAGGGAGGAGGAACTTCCTTCTTGTCCTCTGCTCAGGGAGGTTAGGGTGGAGATGTGGGTTTGCTCACTGGGGACTTTCTTTTGCAGCTGTCCTCTCATGCTTCTCTTCATAAGCTTTCATCACGAGTCAGTCCTGATTTAGCCTTTACAGAGAAATCTGCTGCCAGTCGAAGACTTAATTGCACTAGAGGCTTTCAACAACCTGTGCATTAATGAGCCAGAATTCAGATATTCGTGACTTAATGAAAAACCCAGTAGAAGGGCTGGTCATGGGCTTCAGGCAATTCTGCATTGAATGGAGGAAGCATTTGCTCTTGGTTAGGACATTAATACAGGGAGGATAGAGGAGAGTGGCTTGTCACCATCTGTCAGTTCTACCCGGAGCGTAGCCAGAAGAGCCAGGCAGTTAATTAGAAATAAGAGCTGCTTCCTTTCACAGACATATATATATGTTTATATATAGGCATGTGTGTATATTGCTATTAGTGGAAGTATCTCTTTCCTTTCTAATTAAATGAGCCAGCCAAAATTTTGTTAGATTATATTAGCTCTGGAGAACTTGCTCAGTCACATCAATCTGCTTTTGCTCTTCACGAGCTCTGGGACAAGCTTAGGGAAACACAGCCCTACAGCAAGGGATGATAAAACACTCAAGTATCTTGCTCTTTTTGAATGGGCTTCAAGAGAATGACATCAGTCCGAGAGAGGAGAGCCATCATCTGTGTTACAGGATTCATTCTTCTTGCTGGCATCAACAGCAGATAGTCTTCTCCTGACGTGTTTAATAAGCAGTGATTCCAAATGCGCCTTGCTAGCAGATATCATCTCCTTCTCCCAGATCTCCATACTGTGTCCAATCAGCCACCTGGGGTAGCCACTCCTGGAAGGAAAGGAGCTCCTTCTCAGGCCATCAGGATCCAGACGATGAATACAGAAATGCTGTGAAACTTCAAATAACCAGATGTCTAGAAGGACTGGCTATGCTCTGCAGACCTAGGGCAAACTTTCAGTTGTCCTATGAACAAAACATGCTTGTCCATAAACAGTGGGTCCTGACAGAAGTCCTCTTTGTGGATTTTGTATGAAAGGTTTACAGAGTTGCGATTTCTACCTCTCCATATAGCTTTGGGTGGCAAAACACAACACATATCTGCCCAGAAATCACTTCATTTTGTGGCCTGACATTGCTAGTTAAAAGCAGAGATGAAGGTAGATTTCCTTTTAAGCTGTGAGGAGGTCCACATGCTCTTAAAACTCGTCTCCAGCTGAGATGGAGACACCTGCACACCCATGTGTAGTACCAGCAGAGATGTGAATGTGTGTCCCACCAGCACTACAGCATCTTCTGTACGTGGGCACAGGTTTCCCCTGGACCCTGCACCGAATCAGCCAGTGTCCTGCAGAAATTTTGGCTGCCTTTGGTAACCTCAGGTTGCACAAGTTGCCAGAAAAACGTCTTTTTCAGCAAAAAAATCTTTGGTTCCTTCAACCAGACTCAGTTCTGCTTAGTCATAGGAGAATCTCTGAGAGGAGAGAAGGCAGCAGCAGGCCTCAGAAGATTTATTCTTGTTCCTGCTGAATGACCTCATCTTTTCTTTCTCACTGACCTCAACCAAACATTGGAGAGTTTAAATCTTTTCTGTCTCACCCTGCACTTGACCATATCCCTGTGTCCCTAGGTTTGTGATCCTCCTCCCAACTCCTCGTTGTTGCTTTGCTCCTTCTCCTCTTTACAATAACTTCCTCTCTGCACTGAGAACCTTCCAGTGCAGCTCTCCCAGCAGGTTTCCAGGTGTATCCTTGTCAGAAAAACTCCTTTGTTTTTTTGGTAAATGACTCCCAGAAGAAATGAGACATGAAAAAGTGATTATACTGAGAAGGAGGACGGAGTATACGTGGAACTGGTTTGCAGGGACTGCTTGAGAGGCCTCTTTGTGGGCTGTGAAGTCTAGAGTCTGTTTTTTCTAATGAGCCCATGAAGCCCCAGACAGATGTTTAACATTCAAATGAAGCAAGTCTCCATCCCTCCACTTCTAGCAGACATCAGTGTGTGCACATAGATAAGACATGAGCTAAGGTTCACAGCTCACTTGTGGAATGACTCATCCCTTTAATTACATCCCTTTAATTACAAATTAGCCTCCTTGACCTTTTCTTCTTGCTTTCTCCTGAGTGCCACAGCACAGTCTGATCTCTGTGCTGCCAAGAGCAGAAGTAAGTGATGTCTCTTGGTGGAAACATTGTTTGAGCTGTGGCCACGCAGTCACCCCCCTTAATCCCATGAGTTATGCCAAAGAAGTCCCTTTTTCTTGAAAAGGTCTTTGTGACTTAGAGAGGGCTGAAGAATGCAAGAAATCACCACCTAAACCTGCAGAAGAAAGAAAAAAAGTCTAGCAAATGAAGATACCTAGATTTGAGCATAAAAACTCTAAAGACTGGGAAGACTGAAGACCTAGTGTTGGTATTCCTGGACTGATTTGCTGTTTTGTTATCTCTCTTTTGAGGTCCTTGAAACTCTGTTGAAAGCAGTGATGTTACTCTGACACAGAGCTGGAATAATGTAAGGCTTATTCAGCATGAATATTGCAGCAGAAATGCTTCTTGGCAAGAGCAGACATGGAATCCAAACAGGAGACCTCCAGAAGAGGATGGGTAAACCATTTCTAAAAATGGCAGCTCCTTAGCAGAAGTGAATATAAGAGGTAGAGGTTACCTGTGAATTTCCTTTACTTTAGAACGTCAAAGTCTTCAGGAGCACAAGTTCCTAAAAAGGAGAAAACATCATTTGAAGCTATTCGCCTTTATTCATCAGTGAATTTTTGAAATTTTCTACCCTGCTGGAGTATTTGGAATAACACCAGATTCACCCACTCTGTGCTGGTATTTAACTCATCCCATTATATGTATTACGCCACCACTTCAGCTTTATCCAGGATATAATGTAAGGAACATATATACAGATTTAGAAAAATAGATTCGTATATGCCTGTTTATAACAGTACATATGTTTATAATTATCTTCATTGTGAAGAAAGTTAAGCACACAGCGGAACAACAATGGCCTCTTCAGCTACATAAAAATGCCATGAAAAGCTCTTTCCTCCTCAGTGAAAAATTTCCCTAAGTGCTCAGGGAAAGTTGCATTCTTTAAAAAAAAAAAAAAAAGCTGAAAAACAGGAATTTTTTTTTTATAATGATTTATTCCAGTTTAAAGTTACTTTTTCTTTCATTTTAAAAAGTATACTTGGGAAGAAGGTGTAAGGTTTTTCTATAATGTTGCATCATACACACTGGCCAGGGTGAGAATTGATTTTAATCAGGCTTTTTGGTTCAGCCCTCAGATTTGAAAACTGAATTTTCTAAATTCCCTTGGAAAACCAAAAGCATCACTTGTTTTCAAAGCTCAGATGGCTCATCTGTATCACTTGCTTGAAAGCAGGACTTAGCATCCCAGGCAACATAAAGCCCCAGTTTTGTGGTCGCTCCTAACGAAGGGAGAGCTGGTCCCTTCGTCAACCAGCCTACACTTTGATGTGAGAAGCAGGACATGGGGCTGGGAAGGGTCCCAAGGCTCATGTAGAGACAAGGTGATGTATTTTATTTGCTCCTCAGATGCTCGTTCAGCGTGCAAGCTCTGGCATCTAAGCCCACAGCTGCAATGCAGCAGGGAGGTGAGACTTGTGGGCCGACTTGATTAATTAGACCCCTCTGAGGTCATCGCGGTGATGGGCTGGCATTGGCCTCACAGGGTGGGAGCTGTGTGGAGTAACATCTGAGAACAGCCGGAGTAAGGAGGGATCGTAAGGAGATGGCAAGATGAAAGGCTATTTGGGAGGAAAAATGAAGGGTGGAAGAGGTTGAGAAGTTGGGGTGAGAGACAAAGATCCTGCCTGGGGAATATGATCACAGGGGTAAGTGGGAGAAGGTTTTAGAGGTTCACGCCACATGGCCATGTGCTGCAGGTTGTCCTGTGATGAGAGCTGAGTGAGGTGAACGAACTCCCATGGGGTTTCTTCAGCTTCTGCAAATCACCCTGTTCTGCTGCTTGCAAATGTCCTCCCCATCAGGGTGAACGAGACACTGACGTGTGGTTGGCTATACAACAGAAACCGTGCCACACTAAGTGCCAACAAGATGGGAAATATCTCAGTGTTTACCAGGAAGCAAGTGGGAAATTCCACCTTACATAAGAGGCCTTTTGCCATCCTCCAGAGAGCTCCTCGTGACCTACTTTCCTTGGGATTTTCACTGGAACTATTCAAAGAACTTCATACACATGTCTTGATTTGCAAGTTGAAAAGAAAAGAACAGGGAACCTTGCTTTCTTTCTTACTGCACATTGCATAAAGCTTTAATAGCGAGTAATAGCTTACATGGGTTTGATTTTATTACACTTAAATGGGTAATTCTCATGTCTCCAACTGTGCCCAAGAGGACTGAACAGAACAGAAGTGACTGTGCCACAGTACAAATGGGTCTTTGAATTCCTCTTAGATTCCCATGGCCTGGATTGTATTTAATAAGTCATGCACAGTAAATACAACCAAGAGACGTGAGGAGATTCATTAACACTTGCAAGGCACTCAGGTGCCACCTTTGTGAATACCAAAGGAGAACATTGCAGACAGAGTATGGGAAAAAGTGCCCTGCTTATGTCTCTGCCCCTCCCCTTGCTCATTAGTGAAGAATGTTTCTTACCACTAGAGATCCCCAGACATAGCTAATGAACCAAAGCAAGCCATTTCTAATTTTATCTCTGCTTGCTTATGACAGAGAGACATAAGGTTACATCCGAAAGTCAACGTCCCTAGCCCTGTCTTTGATGATGGTTTGTACCATTGCAATGCCTGTCAGCTGCAGAGCAGAGATTTCTTATGGCGTGCCTCAAGCCTTGCCATGATGGACAAGCCAAAGAGCAGTGCAGTGCAAACACTTTGGGTGGGCAACATGGGCACTGTTCAGCTGGCCATTTGGCAGAGAGACACGACTGTGCCAGTTTGGTGGCAGAAACAGACTGGAATTCTTGTGTACCATAGCTATCCTGGAGCTATTTTTACTCTAGTCCTCCCTTTCTGGGTGATGAGGAGTACGGAGACCTCTGAAGTGAATATCTCCTACGCTGTCCTCATCTTGCTGCATCACATTTCAATGTCTTGTTAATATTCTCATACTTTGTCCAAATTCCACCTCTGCTTCTTAATCTGTTCTCACTGAATTCGAGGCCTTGCACAATCTCTTCTGCCAGTGAAGGCAGGCTTCTCCTCCCTTTCACCAGGGTCTCTCCAAAATCCAGCTCCATACACCTTTATGGAGTGAAGAGCTACCTGAAGGTCCCCTACAGCCTGTGAAAAATACCCAAATAACCTACCTCAAATGACCCCAGTTTCTTATTGTGCCTTAGACAAAGCTATGGAAGTTCTCTAGGTAGCATCAACTGGCCTGAGCTGCAGATCTGGCTTGATGGGACAGGGTCTTGACCTTCCCACTGATGATTTGCACAACTCCACTCCAATGAAGCTGCTACAGTTACTTAAGATCAGATACTGGAGCCTTTGCAGTCTGTTTAAAAACATCTCCTTTAACACTTTCAAATGGTTAATATGTCACTGCTGACAGCTGAATAAATTGTTAACTAATATGCAAATCAGCAGGTCTCCTAGAACTGTCTGAAAAACCTCGTCTGAAGGTGTTTGTGATGCATGATGTGCACTTTAATGTTTGCAACACATTTCACACCAGTAATCATTTGCTCACCCTTTATAAACAGAACTGCTGTTAAACCATGACCTGTTTCACGCTGGCTTCATCTACAGCAGTAAATTAAAATGTGTCAGGGAATGTCGCTAGGTGCTGAAAATTGGTTTTTTTTTTGTTGTGGGTTTTTTTGTTTTTTTTTTATCCCATTGGATTGCTAGCATCCTCTTGGGCCAACTAGCACGCTCCTCAACAACTCCTGAGCAGGAGCAGGGACTCACCCAGGGTTGGGGACTGAATGCAGTTGCAGCTTGGAAGTGGCTACTTCTTTTTGGAGGGTAAAAGAGTAATAGTATAGATGTGGCTTGTTCCATGCCTGGCAGCCTCAAGTGCCAGAAAATATTCCTTAATGGAAAAATACAGGGGTAGCCATTGACAGCTGAGCAATAGGTGGATGAAGCTGGGGGTAATAAGTAAAAGGCCTGGATCAGCTTCAGAATTGTGGCCAAGATGTCAAATGTCCTGTTGTTTCAATAGTGACTCCTGCTCGACCATCAATCACGCATTTTTCAAGGGCTGTATCATTTCCCATCCTTTCTCTCTTTCGTGTTGAGTTCCTCAAAAGGAGATATCAGCTGCCCAGAGCACTGTTACTGACTACATGCAACATCTCCTGGTACTATTACTTCTATTCTTCTCACAAAGATTCCTGGAGCTTTGAGCTTTTATACAGGAAATATCTCCAGCTGAGAATCCATGTAGCTCCTGGGGCAAAGGATGGAGTGCCTTGTTTACTATTATTGATATTTTCAAGCATTAGGCTGACAAGGAGAGACAGGCAACTTTCAAAAAAAAAAAAAAAAAAAAAAAAAAAATCATGAGTCCAGTATAAAGGCCTGTCAACAAAAATCCAGCTCTAATATGTGTTCTTTCCTCCCTTGTCCTTCTGCATTTCCCTTTGTTCCATGTAGCAAACTTTCCCACGTGTCCTGCACCTGTGTTGGATAGTGCTTCAGGAAGATGAAGTTGCTTCATTAATGTCACTAATACCCTAGTTTGCAAAACAACAAGAGATTTGTACTTATTGACATTGCAAAGCTACTGCTGGGGTTTTAATTTCCTATTTTTCTCCTGGTTAATGGAAATTCAGACATTTCAATCCCTCAAAGACTTCTGAGGTTCTTCCTTCAGTACTTTGTATGTCTCAGCAGTGTGTGTGGGGCCTCCAAAATATGCAGTAAATCAGCACCATCCCTGAAGCACTTGCAAGAGCTGAAAGAGATGCAGCAGGGCTGCAATGTATTTATTGTTCTAGTTGAAATCTCACCAGACTGTATCAGTTTTACCTCTTATACCCCATCAGCTTCCTACCAGTCTTCCCCTCCTTACATGATCCTTTGCAGCATCTCCAGGACTACACCACTGGAGATGTGCTAAGGGTTCAACATACCACCCCATGTCCATCAGACAGCACATCTTTGGTATTTGGATTCATCGCTGCTACTTTTCCCTTGATACCTTGCCTCTCCTATAAGGCTCTGGTCCAAGACTCTCTAAAGTACCGCTTGCCAGAGCCATATTTCTGTAGATGCTGCAAGATGCACAGGGAACTGAGTCACAGTTCTATGACAAGAGATGGCCCGCTTAGCCTAAAATTATTTTTATAGACAGGCAATATGTACGAATGAAGGATGACGTCAGTTTTCACATTTTCCAGCAGTTTGTGTCGCCTGCGATCATTTTAGCACTTGCATCCTTGGTATTTTCTGTGGGGTTTCTATTTTAGTCTGTGAGGTAGCAGCTTTATTTATTTTATCAGATGAAGTTATTCAAAAGCTTGGAAACTGCAGATCACAGCATGTACATAAAACCGGGCATTCCTGGAAGGTTGCCGATCTCAATTCATAGCACTTGCAGTGCGACATTGATAGGAGTGTCTCTCCCTGTATTTCTCACCTGTTAGAATTGTGAGATATAAATTGATTATAACCCGGTGTGTTGGCCAGAGCTAGGAAATCTCTCTGTCAGACCCTGGTCTCATTTGGAGCCATTGAACACTATGAAATTACAAATAATGCATCATGCTCCACCCAAGAGGGACATATTACATTGATGGATGATGTGATCTCATCCTATTTTTTGACCAAACTTCTGTCTAGTTTTACTCAGGTTCTCACTGAAGTAGTTCTGTCAAGAATTGAGGTTATTAGTGGTTAATCATTTTTAATTTCAGTCTTATTTTGATTAAAGAAAGAAAACACAGGTTGGAAATGTGTAAATGTCACCTAGTTTAGAAATTTAAGTTTTGGTAGTTGGGGAATATGATCTGGTGCTTGCAAGTCTATCTAGAGACTCATGTGGCTCACTATGAGCGTGCCTGAAGTCCCTGTGGCCATTATTGGGTTTTTAGCTCAGTCTGGGTCCCTACATATAACATGTAACCAGTCTCAGCATTAGATGGTTTTTCCTGCTTTACCTGCATTGATTTTTGCCTTTCAACTGTTCTGGCTTTTGCAGCACTTAAACCAGCCCTGGTAGCAATAGACAGAGTCAAGTATTAAAATAGTTTTGCCTGCTTGTTTTGTCCCTCAAGAGCTGTTGAGATTTGAGAGCTTAATTTGAGCTCTGGGTCAAGCACAGACATAACCCAAGAGAATGGGGAGAAGATGTTAGGGATGTGGAGAGCAGGACAGCTCTTAATGACTGAAAAGCAGTCATTAAGTTTGCAAAAACATTTTTGCCTAAAGGATGCACTTTTTCCCACTGAAAAGAAGGTGTTGGACAACAATGATGAACTCTACCCAAAGATAATTAATCTGCAGATGGAAACATCTACTCACATGTGCTCTCTTTAGCCATCTATCCATTAATTATTTTTACAAAGCCCATTCAAGGCAACAAAGAAATTCTGCTGCTTTCCAGGCACCGACAAAGTCCTCTGAGCCACCCTTGTGGTGTTTGGCAAATTCTCCTTGCACCACGGTGCTAAGCTCAACGGTGACGTCACTAACGAGCAATAGCCAGTGCCTCTTAATGCTGGGAAGATATTTGCTGCATTCCTATCTATTTGGGGAAGGAAACAAAAGGCTGGTTGGATTTTTTTTCCTCTAGCTCCCCATGGTGCAGAGTTTCCCTGTGTTGCCACAGCAATAAATTTGTTACCTGTTTCTCTAATGACGTTGGCTAAATATTTTAATGCCGTTATGTTTAATCACTACTTTGTACTTACAATAAAACCTCTGCAATTACCCTCAGGGACAATAACTGTTTGGTGAACCATGCTGTGGGTTAAACTCCCCTCTCTGAATAAAGAAAATCTGTCTCTCAAGAAGAAAAGTGCTTCACACAGGACACTGCAAGGTTTCTGCCCATTGATGCTGTTTTGCTCTGCATGGAAATGTGTAAATATTCACTGAAGTGAAGATAGCAATGAATAGGCTTTAAAACATGCTGGGTAGCACACACACCTGCAAAATACGGTCTCCATCTACACTTGCTGTAAATATATCAGGCAAAGCAGAACAACTTCAGTGATAAGACCAGGAAGAGCTTAACTCCAGCATGGGCTAGGCACTCTGCCAGCATTTAAAAGACCTGAATGAAAATCCAGTCTCTGCTTTAATTCTGAGCCTGAATTTTGAACCACGACAGTGTACTGAACAAACTCAGTAATCACGCTCATTATTTCCTTTCCTGCTTTTTTTTATTGCCTGTTTCAAGCAGGCATCCCACAGAAAAGTGTTTTCCTTTGTATGAAACAAAATTACGCACTTTCAAATGCATATATTTTTATTTCGAAAAGAAAATAACCACTAACTTTGAGTTTATCTGAGCTACGACCTATTGAGTAGAGGGGAGATGAAAAGTTTCTTCAAACTTTTTTGCTGTTGAACCAAAATGTCCTTCCCAGCAGAGAAGGGGTTCGAATGCAAGACTTCCACCCCAGGAATGACTGTTCTCCCTTCTGCACAGGACTTGCATAATGTAACTGGGGATCATAATACACATTGGTGAGTAATATGTGGTATTTAGTTCTAAAAAATACATACACTTCTGGTTCCAAGGCTCCGGTGCATCATCATACCTGCAAGTGTGACCAAATCCTCCTGAGATCTGTCACCTGGAAGTGGCTCTGACTAATCCTCCCACAGCACAGTCACAGTTTGCGTAAGGGAACTAAGCAAGGTGCCCTCCTCCCCTCCCTGCTAGTATCCAGATTTTGGGGATAACCTCTCACGAAGTTTTACTCTCCAGCCAGAGGTGGCTGGTTCCTATCAGGCTCCAAGAAGTGCCAGACCAAAAATTGCAGATGGGCACTGATTTCTTTCTAGTCGATCCTATGTGTGTTCTTTTTTTATCCCTCTGGCTTTCAAAGGCACTTTCAGGAGAGAGAACTATAGGTCACTTGGGGTGATGGAAGTGATACCTACAAGGGGGAGAAGGAACAGCAGGTGCCATCAGCATTGGTGTTAAAGCCAAGGAAGCCTCTAAACCCCCCCAAAAGACACACCCTGCCCGCCTCGACTTGCTGCCTGGTTTGTTATGCAGAGAGAATTTGCTGCTTGACATTTCTAATTATCACACTGCAGAGGTGTGGGGATCCTGCCGACAGCAGAATGGACGGGTGCCGGTGAGAAAGATGAACAAGCAGAATTTTGGGGGCTCCTTATGTCTCTCCAGCCTTGCTTGGTTTGCAGTGACAGCTCAGCATCATCATAACTTCCCTGTCAACACACAGCAGGTAGTTTATGTTTATATATAAACCATATATATGTAAACAAATACACATCTCCTGAAGGAAAGCAAAAGGGAATAGCACTGGGTGTAAATGCAAGAGGCTTAGATCCAATGATCAGTGAAGCCACTGACATTCATCTTCAGTGTAACTACTCTTAATTTTGCCTTTCCTTCTGTTCTTTTCTGTGATGTAAGGTGAGGGATCCCAGTTTCTACGGGTACCCCAAGGCTTAGCTTCATAAAGAATTAGTTGGATATTGGGGTGCAAGGAGACAGGGTGAATAGCAACCATCAACCCTCACTTATGCAGGGGTATGGGATGGTATAAAAGCGCAATAGGAGGGTGAGATTAACATGAAGGAAATAAAAGATTGATCGGTGCAAACTTAATGGCCGGGAGGGAGAAGTCAGTACCTTCCCTTATGGAAAATGTGCACACAAGCTCTGCAGAGGGCAAAAGGACTTCCAACAGCTAAAAGCAGTGCAGGGACGTGAGGGGCACATGTTAGGTGGAGGTGGGCCTCAAAGGGAGATGTCAGAGAGAGGTGGGACCTGCTAAATTGCAATCTGGATGACCACAGGCAAGACAGCAGGGGAGGAGGGCAAAAGACAGATTATCAGAGTTATCAGTAGCTGAGGACAGAACAGATTCTCTCTGTTTGGTAGGAGAGGCAGAGAAGTCAGCAGTACACGTCTGCTGGACATTTAACCCAGGGCTTAGGGAAGGGAATGGAAGTAGTGTGTTACAACATAACCTATTTTACCAGTCATTATACATATACAAGGGTCCTTTTGGGGGAGTGCTACACTGACATCGTGGAACATTCACCTTCCAAGGCAGCAACATCTATGCCCTTGAGCTGAATTCACACCAGATGGGTCTGGAGTAGGGTGCAACAGACTCAGTTGATGGGGCTAAATTGCAGTCCCAGGCAGAGCAGCATGCGGAGGCTAAAGCCAACATCCCCCAGTACACGCACATTGTGCCGCAGGGAAGTCCCAGCCAGCTCAGGGCTAGTTTGTGGGATTGCAGCGTGGCACTGCCATGGATACCTAGTGAGCCGTCTCCATCCAGGAGGATCCCAGAGCCCTTTGCAGAAGAAACTGGCTGAGTTATTACTTCTATGTCTATAGAAAGGATCCTCAGTCGTTGGCTTTGCAACGCAGTCTCCCGTGGTGTAATATGTGACTTTGGAGTCATGTCTGTATGGCCCAGTCTAGCTCTTCCTCCACCCTACTGATTTCCAGCCAGACCAATTGACTTTGCCACCACAACACTGGACACCAAAATGACGTTCAGATTTCTTTCTGAACCAGTTCTGCTGGCTCATGGTGGTGGGAACGTTGTATGAACCAGCTGGGCTAAAATCTACTGAGGTCAGTGAGAATGTTTTTTCCAGTGACTGCCAGGGTCATGGGACCAGACCACTATAAATACGTTATTTTAATTGCTTGCCCAGTGACTGTGAATGCACACAGTGGTCACAAATTGTGAACCTCACACTTTAAAAACAAAATCTGGAAAGGAAAAAATCCAGTAGCTATTAACCAGTGTGCTGTTATACAAGCACGTGTAGTATATGGGTAGTGTACCGCAGTTTACATTGCTTTACTGGCCCTCTGGTTCACTTGTTTCCTTAAAAAGGGACAGCAAAAAAGTGGAAAAGAATGTAAAAAATAACACAGCTGTTATAAAGGGAACTTTCAGTGTATTAAAATGTGAAATCCCATTCTGTTTTTATGGATAGCTATAAATAAGTAAACAAGAATTAGGCTAAATCTTTGGAATTTTCTGTTTGAACTTTGCTCGTTGGGCAGTGTTGATTACGGAGTCTCTGTGGCTGACTGGAAAATTCACATACATTTTCTATAGAATATTAGAAGCACACTTCAGAAAGTCCCTGCTTCAGAGCTGCCCCCTTTTCAATTCATTGTTAATCCTGCTGCAAGATTTCATTAAGCTTCAGAAAATACCTTCTTTCAGTCTGTTTCTCTTCAGCTCCCCTTTGGCTGTGAAAGAAGAGCAAAAGAAACGACCACAAGCTTTTTGTCAGTCATGAGAAAAGTTATTTTATAAATTGAACCCAAACTGATGAGTTTGGTGCACAAGGGAAATTATTTCTCCTTTGAATACTGTTACAGTCATTCTTTTTTTCCCATCTGATCTCTCAGTTGTAAAGGTTGAGGTCTCCTCTTTCAGCTGAACCTTATGGGAGATAAAATAATATGCAAAGACAGCTCAGATGCTAAGGTATTCAAGCTACGGTGTTATTCAGGCAGAAAAATACTTAACCAATACAGACTGGCTCAACTGATTAAAAAGTCACAGTTAGTAGCATTGCACACACACACAGAGAACATCAGAAAATCAATTCCGTATTTATTGACTTTTCCTTCTGTTATTGCTATTGTTTGCTAATTCCACTACGATTTTTCTGTCTTCCTTTATCACACTATCTCTCCTTCTCATAACTCTCCCTGAGGGTCTACTCCTTTATTGCTTGTTGCCAGCTGTCTGGTCATCGCATTTTATCACTGGCCTCTGGAAAGCGGAAGGTCAGAGGAGAAGCACCCAGGCAGCCCCCAGACTGAGCCTTCCTGACAGCAAACTGCATTTTGAGATTAAGCTCAATCTAAGACACCAAATCTGATTCCTTCATTTCAGCTTCATTTCCTAAAAATGCTATATTTGCCTTATTTGCCTTAAATGTACAGTATACATTTCTTTTTTCTTTCCCCTCTCATAATTACTTTGAGCAACACTTTCCGTTCCAAGAATGAAGCATTTACATTTGATTTCCTTTCTCTAACACACAATGCTCAGGAATAGATATATCAAAAGAAAATCCAACCAAATCAGCACTCCAATTTACGTGCTTTTTTCCCAGGGGAGAAGATTTTTCCCAGGGGTGAAGATAAGGAAGCAAAGCACTATGAGAGACATTGTCGATGTTTTTAATGCAAAGGAGCATGTTGGGAGCACTAAATGTAATGGTACCTAGCATGTTATATTATCTACATATACATAGATAAAACTCAGATAACTTAAAGCAATACATTCTCCTGGGATTATGATATGGGATATGTTAATATTCCCACTTCCCAGTTAGAGAAAATACAAACTAGAAGGCCCCAAATGGGAAGCTGTAATAAAGACAGGACTCAAATCGTGTTGCCTGAGCAATATCATATTGATTTTTTTAACTTTTGATTCTTTCTAATCAGTGACTAATCCTGCTTTTTCTGTGAGCAAAGTTATAGCCATTGGTGGACAAATCAGTGGCTGATAATCCTGTTTCTTAATTTGAAAAATTAAATACTTGATTATTAAATAATCAAGCCAAAAAGGAAAAAGTACGTTGCTAGAAATTCACTACCATTTGGAACCAAGCAATTAAGAGAACACAAGTGACAGGAAACACAGACATGCGGAGCAGGGTGGAAAACGAGCATAGGTTAGGGAGTTTTCTAAGACAGCCTGGAGATGAGGTTTTCTGAGCTCCGGAGGCATCAGCGTGACCTTTCAGTCTGTGCTGAGCTTACCTTGTTCCAGTCCGTGACTCTGACACCTGCAGAACGGAACCAGTGGGTGCAAATGCTCTTCTTTTTACATCAGCTATTGCCACTGGATAATCATGATTTGCTCTGTCATTGAGGGACTTGACACCTGTGGAGATCTATGACAAGGTAGAGATTTTTGGAGAGGGTGTGGTTCCTTGTCACACAGGTGAAATATGGATGAGTGTGTGGAAGACAAGGCTTCAGGCACTTTCTGTCCCTCTTTTAAACTTTTTTTCCCTATGATGCAGAATGTCAATGTAGTAATTTTACATTCCCACTTTGCAAAAGGAAGCTAATGCTATGTAGAGGTGCAAGACTGCTTTCATCACCTCATCTCAGGCTAAAGTCAATAATGAAACAAGTTTAGACGAAATGTGCCCTGAAAGTGCTTCTTTTCCTTTGTTGACCATAGAGCAAATCTGAGATGATAGACTGAGACATAGGTATGTACCCTCTTGGTAGGTGAAATGAATCCTGTCCTACATGTCTGAGTGTTGTTGACCACAGTGAATCCCTCACCCTGTCTAGGGCATTCAGTACTACCACATTGCAAGTAATAATTACTTGATTTGGGGTTTCCCATAGCTAATGACTGATACTTGTTTTCCCTGAGAAGTCAGGATGAATTAATGTCTGATAACGATCAGAAGAATGGGGAGAAGATAAGATGAAGAAGGAACCAGCAGCTAGGCAGGAGTCAGTATTATGGTCAGAACTTAGTTTAATGGGTTAGTGCTGGACTTCTGTCCCCCACAGTGCTTTGTAAAAGCACAACACCATACTGTCTCCGTTTTTCCTAGACTGGAGCTCTCACCGAGACAGAAACATTCATACCACCTTCAGTATTTCCTAACTTCCAGAATAAAGCAGCCTTTATTTCATTTTAGTTCTTGCAAAGCAAAGCTAGGAAGAAAAAGATGAATGTATGCAAACAAGCAAAAGCAAACTGTTCCCTACTAGGTCCAGGTTAAACGGGTGAGGTTATGAATGGGTAGCACACCCACAGCCACGCTCAGTGGAGGATTCAGGCACATGAGAAGTTATTTAAGTAGAATTTACATATCTAAATCCAATATGTTTGGGTAATAATCCAACACTATCTGACAGCTGATGGCTCCATAGGCACCTCCCTTTTTTCCTAGCAATGTCCAGCAGCTGAGAGCTTCTGCACATGTCCCAGATTGGCCTGGGAGAGGAAGAGCTGAGTGGGAAAGAGCCAAAACCCGACTGGGTAAGAGCCAAACCCTGACTGGGTTTCTCCTCTGAAGTCAGCTGAGGTGCTGATCCAGGCTTTCTTCTCAGAAAATCTGGTTCCCACTGACAGACTGAGGCACCAAACAGTTTCACTCTCGAGTTTCCTCTGAAATCTGGCCAGAATAAGCCTTTCTATTGCACCTTGCCCCTGAAAGCCCTTGCCAAGGGAGTGGGGTCTTCTTTGACTCCAAATTCAAGCCTCCATCATTCATATGATTGGTAGGATCAATAAGGTAGAGCGAAAGAGTATTTGCCACCTCTCCTGTTCAAACTGTGTTATGATATAGGAAATAATTAGCTTGGGACAGAAGAAAGCATGGAACATGGCTTCGTGAGCAGATTACTCGGCCACCCATGTCATGGGGAAGACCATGGGTTTGTCTTGTGCTCATTCCAGTCCAGCATGAAGTTAAACAGTCCAGGCAACACCAAAACACCCACATGCCTAGAGGGATCATCTCTAGGGATGTGAGAAAAGTCATCAAGAGCCTTCTTACCTATATTAGCGAATTAAGCCTTGCTATACCATGTTTTTGAGCACTGAAGTTATGTTTTCTACAGAATGGTGATGATTTTGGTCTGTACCAGCATTCTCCAACAAATCTTAGGCATAGTTTAGGAGATAAAATGGGCCAGGGGAACATCTCAGCAGGCAGCATGGATCCCAGCCTGCTTTGGGAAGGAAAGAGAGTTCAATAGTATGGATAAGCCAGTTGGCTTCAGTGCCAGATGTTTTAATCTATTAGCATAGGCATATACGTAAAGTTTGGAGAACAAATTCCTCCTTCCCCATGTAATCCTTTCTTGGACAATATATGTATTGATACAGCAAGAAACTGTTTTTTCTGTTTCTGGCTGGCTGGCGGTGTCCTTTGGGAGAGGTGGGACCGGTGTGAGGCAGACCAAGAGCTTGCGTCACGGTCTTTCAGCATGCACACACCCTGATGTATTAACCCCATTAAACAGCTACGCTTAGTTCAATTCCCGTCTTGTTAAGCACTGTACTCTGAGTCATGCTGTGGAGGAACAAGATCCTGTAAAATGACACTTGTCATCAGCTGAGTGGTTTTTCTGAAGATCTGCAGATCTTGCTGTAGGATCAGGAGTGCAGGAACATTTGGACTGGACAACATCTATCCAACTTGTTAACTTCTCTCCAGCTGATTTTAAAGCAGCTAGCTCTGTCTTTTACAATAGTTCAGGCCCATGCTTTTCCAATGTCAGTTTAAAATCTTAAATATCTTTGGCATTGACTTTCTTAGCTGATCTGAGAAATTACTTCATGAAAAAGTAGGGTCCTGCCTACTGGACAATATGGTTATTCTGATTTTAAAATCACAGCCACATGAAATTCTTACAAACACTATGAAGAAAACAAAAGAGAAACATGAAAATAAAGGATTTTAAGAACAAATACCTTTATAGCCTTCAGCTAGTGTATGTATATATTATGGAAAGAGCAGAGCTCAAAAGGTTTTGATATTTATTTTCTTGCTCCTAGAGGAGCAAAGGGAGGAAAGACATTCTCGGCTTGGTTGACAAGGGGAGGAGGAGAAGGAAAAAAGGATATTTTTCTGAACTTCTGGTACTGAAAAGAGCTCAGGTGTCAGAGTCTCAAAGTTTGCCAAAGCAGAGGGCTGATGTGGAGAACAAGCAGAGCAATACAAGGACATAAAGCCACAAAGCACTCCGGAGATGTTTAAGGCAGAAGAGACCTGTTTGTAGACTGACAGAGAACAACTGCATGTATCGTGCTTTTACCGCAATCTCTCTTAAATTTAGGATGTAGAAATGTGAGGTATTTTGTACTTTAAGAGGCTTGGCTTTCCATACAGCTTCCTCAGCACATTCTGGTTTGGAAGAATTGTTTTTCTGAGCTGGCAGTTGCTGATGGATCTCTCTGCCTCCCCACAGTCTTTTCCTCTAATGTTTGTTTATTTACCTGTTTAGCTGAAATTTATCTTCACTAGAAGCATCACTCCTGAGATTTTATTAATCACCACCAAATAACACAACAAGCAGGAGTTCATCTGGTAACATCCTAGATGGAGGGAAATCTCCCTTCCTTGTGTATGTTCCTGGAAACATCTCCCTTTTCGATTAACTAGAGTTGCACAATTTAAAAAAAAAGAAAAAAACAAAACCCAAAACAAAACCACTGATATAAAATTTCCCAGTTGGTCCCTGGGTGACAAATAACCCTCTATCAATGACATGACAGATGACGATGTCCCCAGGGAAACATGTTGGCAGTGTGTTCACCCCCATCCTCCTGTGAGCCTGTTAGATTGTCCGTTTATCTCCTGTACATACAGAATGAATGACCTACATCAAGATGGCTAAGACCTTTAACAACCTGATTTTCTTTTAAAGTCAGCCCTGCTTTGAGAAGGAGATTGGACCAGAGGTCTCTTCCTACCCACCCCATGCCTACATGTAGTGGACATACCACAGATGCCTTCAGTTTCTGTTTGAGGTCCAGCTCCAAGCAGTAAATTTTGATGTTTTATTCACTCCCAACCTTCAATACTTCTCGTGCTGTGTCTCTCCCCTCCCTGCTTAACCTTCACAAGCACAGGGAACAAATTCTTAGTTTACATGGGAGGATGCTTCAGGTCTTCCCCACATGGTCTATCTCCCTTCCCTCCCCTTGTTGCAAGACTGACTTTTCCTGCTGTTCTCAACTAAAGAACAGCTGGGCAGAGCTGTAGTGAACTTAATAGCTCTGTTTCCTTACTACGGCACTTTTTGAGACAAAAACTCACCTGAAGACAAACTCCATGTTTTGTCCATTTCAAAGGGATCTGGCTATACTTGGGGTGATATGTCCATCAGTAATTTCTTCTTTGATGTTTTTCCTTCTGCTTCTATCGATGGGGAATGTTGAATTTCCTTTTTTTTTTTTTCTATTTTTTAATGACTCATCCTCTGTAGGTGTGAAAAGGAGCTTTATGCACTGCCGGGAGATATAATTTGTGACTCATGTAACCGTGGGCTCTATGCTTTTGGAGTGATAATTAAAAGGAGGGGGTTGGAGCTGCCCGGGGGCTAGGTAAGTATGAGGTTGGAATAAAGAGTGTTATCCTTCCGTTCAGCAACTGACTGATAGAGCGAAACAAGGCTGAATATGTAAGAAGGCTGGCTGAATTAAAGGTAAGCTTTGAACTTTTAAGCATTGCCTGCTTCTCACTGGGTTTGCTGCATTCTACCAGAATGCCCAATTACACACACTAATTAACTTGGCAAGTCCAGAAATTACTAGAGCTATAGAAAGAGAGTCATGAAGTAGGAGAAAGGCACTAGATTTCCAGGAAAATTCTTTCAGCCATTCTCCAGACCTGAAAACCAGCCAAGGGCTGACTCAAACGCAGATCTCCCATTCTTAGCAAAAAAAACCCCAAACTGGTGGAGCGAATATCAGTCTGTTTATTCCAGGCACTGTGTGCTCAAGGTCCCTCCTGAAACAGTATCCAAAAGTATGATTTGATCAGCTTGGCAATACAGGGAGGCTTTTCTCTTTTTCTGGTGCTCTCTTGGCAAAATCATGATCTACTGAAATAATTGCAAATATTCACAGAAACTGAGATTCAGATCACACAGAGACTGCAGAAATGCCTCCAAGCCTCATTGGCTCCTATTAATTGTGCTTTCCGTGGAGGAAAGACAGAAGTAAAGGGATGCATCTCAATCTCTTGCAGCTGAGTTCAGTACTGCCCTTCACATTGTCTCCTTTTTCGCTAAGTCTGCTTTCCAGTGGTGTGCGCTGGGGATTTTCACTAATTACTCGCCTACAAGGAAACTACTTTTAGTAAGGGAAGCATGGGCTAATTGTTTGAATGTTTACTTGGGATCTAGGAAATCTGGGATCTCTTCCTTGCTCTGGTACAGATGTCCTGTGTAATCCTACACACTTCTAAAGGTGAGAGTCACGCCGCCTAATCTGAGGGTTAGTTGGGATTATGTCTGTAGTTGAGGCATTTTGTCTTAGCTATTTGTCTAGGCTTTCTCTGTAGATAGATCATGGAAAGGCTTAGGCAGTTCTAGAACATGATTCTTTTGGTATAAAACATAATCTCATTAAGCATAATACAGTGTCAACTATGCCAGGGACAATGACAATGTATATGTCTATCTGCATACTCCAGCAGAACACTTCATGAAGATACCTGTTTAAGCCCAGAAACCAATTGACCATGCTTGCATAAACACCTTCTGAGGTAATCACATGTCTTTGATCACAGTTTTTATCTCCAGGTGACATGTTGATGTTACTGTATCTCTTCAGGTCCAAGATCTTACATGAACTCAGATGCAGTGGAGGTACACTCAACCTCACACTCATCTCTTGACCTGTAATGAAAGTGAAGGTAGCCTACCATAATGAAAACAAAGGCATCCTATCACAAACTGACTTCAAACTTTACGAAAGGTGGTGTCAGAAAGTACATGAAGCCTGCTTTGATTGCGTTGATGCTACGTGGAAGTGCCTCAGATATAGGTTGAGGTTCAGGGTTAATGGTTGAAAACTCTGAACAGTCAGACTTTTTTGTCCAGTTTCAGCCTTCCGTTCCTTATTACAAACACTCAGATCATCTAAATAGTTGTGGTGGGTGAACCGTGGCTTGATGCCAGGTGCCCACCAAGCCATTCTATCCCCCCCCCCCACCTCCTCAGCTGGACAGGGGAGAGAAAACACAATGAAAGGCTCATGGGTTGAGATAAGGACAGGGAGAGATCACTCACCAATTACCGTCATGAGCAAAACAGACTCGACTCCGGGAAAATTAATTTAATTTATTGCCAATCAAAATCAGAGTAGGGTAATGAGAAAAAAAACCCAAATCTTAAAATACCTTCCCCCTACCCCTCCCTTCTTCCCAGGCACAGCTTCACTCCTGATTTCTCTACCTCCCCCCCCCACCCCCCAGCAGCACAGGGCAACCAGGAATGGGGGTTTGGGTTATTTTGTCACACGTTGTCTCTACCGCTCCTTCCTCCTCAGGGGGAGGACTCCTCACTCTTCCCCTGCTCCGCCGTGGGGTCCCTCCCGCGGGAGACAGTCCTTCACAAACTTCTCCAAAGTGAGTCCTTCTCACGGGCTGCAGTCCTTCAGGCACAGACTGCTCCAGCATGGGTCCCCTATGGGGTCACAAGTCCTGCCAGAAAACCTGCTCCAGCGTGGGGTCCTCTCTCCACGGGGTCACAGGTCCTGCCAGAATCCTGCACCAGCACGGGTTCTCCGTGGGGTCAGACTCCTTGGGGCACATCCCCCTGCTCCGGCGTGGGGTCCTCCCTGTGCTGCAGGTGGAGATCTGCTCCCCCATGGACCTCCCTGGGCTGCAGGGAGACAGCCTGCCTCACCATGGTCTTCATCACCATGGGCTGCAGGGGAATCTCTGCTCCGGCGCCTGGAGCATCTCCTCCCCCTCCTTCTTCACTGACCTGGGGGTCTGTAGAGTTGTTTTTCTCACATATTCTCACTCCTTTCCTCTGGCTGCTATTGCGCAGCAGTTTTTTTCCCCCTTCTTAAATATGTTATCCCAGAGGCGCTACCACCATTGCTGATTGACTTACCTTTGGCCAGTGGTGGGTCCATCTTGGAGCCGGCTGGAATTGGCTCAATTGGACATGGGGGAAGCTTCTAGCAGCTTCTCACAGAAGCCACCCCTGTAGCACCCCCCAAAAAAACCCTTAACACATAAACCCAATACAATATTGTTTCTCTTCCCTTCACCTCTGTGCATAGCTTGGCAAAGAGAACCGAAGCAGAAAACTTTCAGCTCAAAATCACAAACATTTCCCACTTGGATGTTGAATATTGCCTTACCAGAAGAGAGTCTTTGCTACTGGAAGAAAAACATACCTCTAAAGCATATTTTAATTTCAAACCAGAAGAGCTGAAAAGGTCTTTGGTCTCCAGCTGGGCTGTATATTAGCCAAGGGCTCTCTAGATACAGTGTAGTTTGGGGACTTTCAATCTTTTCTAAAAAAATCTTACACCTATTATGGAATTCTGCGGTTTCTGGAATTGAAAGGATGTAGCCGTTTCTGGAAGAACCATCTGTTATTGCACCGTTGCTTGCACTCTTGTGGTGGGAATTGGTCTTGATGACTTATGCTCCCTTGTAGTTCTTTGTTCCTACTGCGTGGGAGAGAGGTCTTCTCTCACCTTGTATGGGGCAAACACTAAGTGGATCTATAGAAATGAAGAACCAAACCCATCCAAATAAGAAGTTTCTTTTATCAGTAGGAAAATCCCTGGCTCTTCAGTGATTCTGTTTAAAAAATAAGACAAAACACAATGACTTTCAGCCCAAGCAGATGCACTCTAAGTCAGTAAGTATATCCTGATGAAGAGCAAATACTTCTCCGATCAGAGCACTCGGCAATTGCATCAGCTCAGAAAAATGTTTCTAGTTCATTTTAATGTTCCAGCATACTGAAAAATGCATTAAAACTTTGAATTAAAGCTTGGCTTGGGCTTTGAAGCCAGCTTGAGATACTCAGCTCAGTTACTATGATGACAAGTGTGGTTTAAAATACCTAGAAAAAGATGAGATGTGCAGGCAGAACCTTCTAAAGTTGCTTGAACTTGGCTCCTCATCACCTTTGCTATAAAAAGCTCAAGAAGAGAGAATGGATTTTCTTTCTGCTAAATCAACTGTACTCTAGTAAAACTTTCAGACGCTGTTAAGGTTATTGCATCGCCACCCAGGGCATGAATGGTATGTGTTAGTATACCCACATCAAGGTATGAAGTCCCTTTCACATATGACATGCCTCCTGGCATATGGGTGTGCACACATGTATGCATACAATTTAATATGTATAATCTACATTTTGGCAATTCTGCCGGCTATGACTCCTCAGCAAATTACAGCGTTGTTGAAAGTGAACTGCACTGGGAGAGCCTTTGTTATTTTTTCTCTGTGTGCTCAGGGAGAAGGGGAGGGCATCTCGCCATCCAAGAGTAGTGATTCATTATGGATTAATAAATTTAGTTGCCTGAAATGCAGGTTTCTGTCCCCAAGCAAGTCAACCCATCTGGAGTTCCTGCTCCCTTTTCAGTCAACGGAGTTTAAGGCAGGAAAATTCTTACAGAAAACTCTGTAAAAGTCTTTTTGCTAAAGGCAAGAGAGCGAGCACAGGCACCATTATGCTGTGGAGCCCAAGTGCGTGGTAGGGAAAGCAGAAGGATCAGACCGTTCTCAGCCAGGCTCAGGAAGGTGAGGGCACTGGGGGTGAGAGACCTGGCCCATGTTAGAAGATTAAAATTGCTTAAGGAGCATTCTCTGGGATGCACGCCAGCTGGCACAGAGCGACATTATTTCCTATTATTTAGCTCTTTTACTTTCCCGAACGAGGTATTCCAATCAATTCTGCGTGTTGGGGATGATCTTTGACCTGTACTAACTCCTGGCCCATGACTGAGAAGCGCATGGGGGAATAAGCTTTTGGCATGGGCTGTTCTAACAGCACAACGGCATTGAAGCCAGCGCCTGGAACTCTTCACAGGGCTGTTTAATTTACTAATAAAGATATATGCCTTGTGTTTAATGCTTTTTTTTTTGATGATGGGATGTGACCCCACATCTGCCATCCAGCAAGGGCACCTGTACCCCCGCAAGCTGCAGGGTACAGAGCAAGGGATAAGAGTTGTCTCCATTTTATGTGTTCCTCCTGCTCCATTTTACCCCCCGTATGGTGGGAGAGGAACCTCACAGCTCTCCCATATGCAGGATCCAGAGCAAGTGTGTATGCATGTGGCAAATAAGAATAGCTCTCCCTTTAAAAACCAGTGTCTTGAGAAATGAGGCTGAATAAAGCTGCTGCAGCAAAGCAAAGCAAAACTGAAACATTAGCTTCTGCCTCTGTATCAAAGACTCAGCTTTAATGCAATAGCAAAAAGTCCACTCTCCCACACTGACTACAATTATATTTTCATTTGTCCTGACTCGGCTGTGACCTGCTCTTGCTTAATGTGAAGTTAGTGTGGTGAAAAATCGATAAAGCTGTATGAGAGCAGCTTTTGCCTGTTGTTTTTTCTTTCTTTTTTTTTTTTTTTCCAGGGAATTCATTAACTCCTAACACTGCTGCCTTCCACCTGAAACACCTCTAGTCCACCATCTATCCTGATGGCTTTTCTCATAATAATTGTGCCTTGTTCACTCTGTGGCTCTTTGATCAGCACCTGTTTGGGAGGGGTCCTCTAATTCTTTGATCCTTTTAATTTCCAGTAATTTTTTTAATGGCAATACTTTTTCGGCAGGCAGTCTCTCTAGTCCAGCAATCTCTGTCTAACCCAGTAATTTAGAGGAAGATGGAAGGAACCCAGCTGAGGGATAAAACATCTTCTGATAAAGTTTCCTCTACATACCTGTGTTTACAATCTGCGTCATACCACAAACCTGGAGCCTCTAACAGGGTGATCAGATACTTTTTAAGCTCATCTGCTGTACTTCTGGCTGTCCTAGAAGAATCTTTTAATGCCCAGATGTGTTTTTGTTTGAAATTCTGATGCCAGTCAAACCTGTCGCAGTGATTTCCACAGCAATTTTTGTTGCATCCATTAATGGAGAGAGGGACTATCATCCCATTAGCTGGGGGAAAACGTGGCCTAGGAGGAAAAGTAGGTAACAGGTTTAAATAAAAAAAGAGGCATAGATGCTTTAGAAGAGGAGGGGAGAATTTGCTGAGCATGTATCACTGAGCTCTTAGTTACCAAATTATTTATCTGTGCCTCATTTTCCCTGTCTGTAAAACAGGATAATTGTGCAAGCTTTTTAAAAGTTTTGAGACTTGGGTGTGAATAATCTCCTTAAAAACCTAGACAGCACAAGAATTATTGCTACCATGAAATAAGATGCACATCATATACCAGCAATAAGCAGAACTTAAAATGGAAGACTCGAAATTCTAAGAATTTTTTCCAAAGGAGAGTCTTCCTCAGAAACCCTGTTTTCTAGAATTGCATTTTAATATCTATTTCTGTTTTAATTTTTACAAAACCCGTTTTTAAAACATTGACATTTCCCACAAAACAGAATTTTGATGCTTCAACCCAGTCTAATAATAACACTTGCATTACTCTGAGTGGAGGCATGAGGATAAATATTCTAATAAATAGAAGGTACTGTGTCATTCCAGTGATAGGGGCCAGAAAAATATTTAAAACAAACAGACTTTTATAACAGTGTGATGTTGCTGAATTTAGCTCTTCCCATGCTCCCAATGCACAGAGGTCCAAATTCAACCCACCTGGTTTTAAGCACTGAAATGAAGTACCTACATTATGGGGCTATTCAGCTTCCATCAATGAATGATGAGTGCCTTCCAGGGACAATTCAGCTCATCGGTGGCCTGACTTGCCATCTGGAGGTCCCTGTTTCTCATTACTGATGTCAGCAGGACTAGAGTAAATGCTGGTGGTTAAGAGCCTACATTTGGACAGGATGCGTGTAAACTTCTGCTTGGTTAAAAACATCGCTCAGACATGAATCAGCTGCTCTCTAACTTACAAATAACGGTACAGCCATGTGTTGATAGCCACACAGACTTCTTATGGGCTGAAGTTGGTCTTGGTAATAGTTTGCCTTGGCTTCCTAGCAGATGGGTCATTAATGTGATTGATACTGATATCACATCATCAGAGCTAACTTAGCTGGGCTATTAAAACTAATTGCGGGTCAGGATGAGCCAGAAACAATGAGCAAGAGACACTGATTATGTCAGAGGGGATTTATCCTTCTTTCAGTTCAAAAGACATCATAGCTTTCAACTCTTCTGGCACCTTGGTTGAGTGGCAGCCAAACTGAAGGCTGGGCAAAGAACTTAGAGACAATTCAGCATAATAATAAAGTCAGATGAGCAAGCTGGTTAAATCTGTCCATATTTGTTTAGTTAATTTTCTCCTTCACTAGACTCGGCTGCAGAAAGCTTAAGAAACCACTGTTAAACAGAAGTGTGAGATGCAAAAGGGTTTGTTTGGGAATATTTAGGTAATGTCTCAGGAGTGACATGCCCATACTGCCTCCTCAGGGGGTGGTCTGTGTGATGAGTTTGTGAAGAGTACGTGGGAAAAACAACTGCAACTTTTTCTTCTGGAAAAGATAAGGTGCTACCAGAAAAAAAGAAGCTCCTAGAGGAACTTTTCCAAACCAGCGGTAGGTCTGACACTCCAGTATTGCAGATTTTGGTGACAGAATGACAATTTTTCCCAGCTGAATACAATATTGGAGCCCTGAACAATTGCAGGTATTACAGGATTGCATTATATTTCCGTCACCACATTATGTATTTTAGACCTGAGGCAGCTCCTAAATTCAGTCTGGGGCTATTACATTTTGCCGGTATTGGGTTTTGCTGCACTTCGCAGTAAAGCCAGGAAGAATTGCTAGTTTGACCTCTGGAATGCATTCATCTGCCATTAAAGTTGGATGGTCTTTCATACACGAAATAGGTCCCACGAGGGCATATGAGAACCTAGAAATAACATTGGTGCACTGCATCTGGTGCCCTGCTGGCAACGGCCACCATGCCTCCAATCCCTTTTTAAATAAATGAGCTTCCTCTATGACATAGTGTTTGCCTCTGCTTCTCCAAATGGAAGGCTGTTCTAATCAGCTGCAACCTCCTTCTAATTTCTCTCCTGCATTTATGCATAGCTAATTTAGCTCTATTTGTTCTTTTGCCAGTAATGTCCTTTAGTTCAAATAGTTCTCGTTCCTTGGCATTTCCCTCCCAAGTGTATTTATAGACAGCAGTCAATTCATGACCAGCCATTGCTTTGTTCAGCTGCACGAACTCAGCTCATGTAGTCATCTCATTAGGTCAGAGGGGTTCTCCTTCCCCTGAAAACCCTCATAATCTTTGTTGTATGAGGTCAAGGTGGAGTTTGTTCTCTCTGAACACAGGTGATTGGAGCTGCACTTGATGTTCCGCAAAAAGTTGTACTTGAGACTTGAATAATATAATTCATTCTTCATTTCTTTCCAAAATATCAATGACTGCTTCCCAGGGCTGCATTTGTCCACAAGTATGGTTAACCGTGAGCAACTAGGGTAGAGGCATCTATCTTGGCACAAGTTACTCCAGATTCCCTTGACTCAACAGAAACCGAGTCAATTAAGTCAGCGCTGTTTAAGGTGCTATTTATTCTTCTCAACTAGAAGAAGACACCAGCACTTGGTTAGATGATTCATATTATTGACTCTGTCAATACAGGAAGTCAATCTTTATTGATTAAAAAGGGATTTGGGGGTGATTAGCCTGTGATCACCTGTGTTGCAGACAGTGAATGTTAAATGAGAGAGATCTCACCCCACTGAGTTTGATTAACATCCTCAGAACTTTCTTCTCCATCATTTCCAGCCGACTAACTCCTTCCCTAGAGCACATGTTCCTGCTGCTGGTCCTTGCAGCTCATATTAAATTTCATCTCATTTTGAATACTTTTAGCCTCAAGGTCATTTGTTTCTCTCTTTGTGATAGCTTGATCCTTCTTGCTAGGGAAAATGCCTTGTAAATTTGTGTGTTAAACTGAAAACTCTCCTGCTTTTTGCTTCATCATGATTAATGAAAAAAATAAGTAAATTCAATCCCAGGGCTGATCTTTGGGTGAATTCGCTAATAACCCTTTTCCAGCCTGATGCTTCTCTGACTGTCCTATTTTTCTTTCATTCTTCCTTCCCCCCGTACCTTTTCCACTACTTGCGTTAGTCTTGATCTCCTAGGAAAATATGGGTAAGAGCACCAAAGTGGAAAATCTCCCTTTCTTAGTAGCAATACTTGTTTACATAATATTAAATTGCTCGGGGAGCTACACTGAAAAACTCAGAGTTTACGCTGCAGTTGTGACATTCCAAATCAGGTTTTGCTCTCTGTGTCTCTGATCCTTTTCATCCTCCTTTTTTCAGTCACTTTCTCGCTGTCACAGTGAAGTCCAGAAGGGACGATGCAGTGTTCTGGCATGGAACTCTTTGACCTGTAATGGACCGGAGAACAGATGAAATGAGAATGATCACAGAATAACAGGTTATCTGAGGCTGGAAGGGAGCTCTAGAGGTCTGCTCCAGCAACCTGCTCAAAGCTTGGCTGATCTTGAAGGTTGTTTCAGCTTCAAAGTCAGATCAATTTGCTCAGAAGCCCAATTAAGACTTAAATATGATATGAAGGTATGGAGATCTCATGACCTTTCTGGGCACCTTCTTCATTGTTTCCTCACTCTTATGTTGATTTTTTACCCCACTTTGTATCAAATCAGAATTTTCTGTTTTGGCACTTGTGTCTGTTTGTCCCTTCTCTTTGCACCACCAAGAAGAAGGTAACCATAGTCAGTGAATAAGGTTTTCTTCTAAGCTCAGCATGTATTAATATACTTCTTGTACTGGTCTGGCACGGTAGAGGCAGATCCTTTTGGAGGACAGGCTTTTATAGACGGGTGAGCCAAGCACCTAGAATGAACATTATTCATTAACTTCTTGGTCTGGATAAAAGGCTTCGTGTTCATGTCAAAGTCCTGCTGCTACTTAAATGCTTCATTTATATTGCTTTAGATCTGGAGTGTTGCAATTCCCGTCTGCAGCTGGCCAGATCTAAAGTTGTCTGCAGTCAATAGGAGACTGTGCTGTGGTCAGGAAACAGGGATTTAGTCATCATTACTCACACCCTTCATTTTAAGGAAAGATATAATAAGGATGTCTAAAAAGGGTGTTAGTTCTGGGAGAGACACAGCTCAAAGAGGGAAGATTCTGGAAAGGTTGTGAGTTAGAACAGAAACTTTTCTTTAAGTATATCATTTAATAAGAATTCTCTTTTTATCAATATGAACTATTTCACCTTTTAAAAATCCTGAATTAAAATATATAGATTTTCTTTTATTCCTTCTGCTCTATTTTACTTTCTTCCCGCCCCCCTCCCCCCTTTTTTCTTCATTTTGTTTCTAGCCAAAAGCATGCAAACAGAAAATAAAGGGGGCAAAGCAGAAAAATTACATGGCAAACCTATTTTTAACTGAAGTTGAGAAAAGAGTATTCTGTTTGACTTTTCCTTTGCAAAAAAAGCAAACAAAGACTTTCTCATGAAAACCATTTTCATCAACAGAGTCAATGTGGCTGTCTGTAGGACAGAGTTGACCTCTTATTTCCAGCTGCACCCCCTTCCTGAAGTTTTCAATATATGGTCTTTAATGGCACGGTTTTGTGCTTGTCCTTCCTTGATTTTTTGAGGCACATTTGTTCTTCCAGCTCAAGACCAAAGTCCAAACTAGGCAACTGGGAAAAATTTGAAAAAGGAGAGGAGATGCTTCAGAAGAAGCGAACACAGGCTTCTATCTAATATATGAATACATTTGTTTTTTATTGTTTTGTTTATTTCTCTGCTATTCTTTTTAATTAGACTACCAATTGATTTTCCATTGTCAAGAATAACTAAGTTCCAATCAGCAGACTCTGGAATATTAAGTAGACTTAATTTTTTTATATGGAACCCGTAACAATGTTAATATTAAAATGTCATCAGTCTCGCTGAGATACATAATGAGCATGAAATGAACATATTTTCATTTTATCCCCCTCCTTTTGCAGATCCAATTTAAATTACAAATGTTCTTGATAAAAATTGCACAGACTAATTTGGATATCACAGACAATTATTTCCAGTTTGGTGAGGAAAAAAAATACTCAAAAAGACAAAAAAATTCAGAGAGGACTTTCAAACTGAGTGCAATGGGTCTGAAGCATTCCCCACCCTCATGGGTCCATCAAGAAAGGCAATTTAAAAAAGCTAAATGCTCCTCCCTTTGAAATGGTTTCCCTCTATGGGAAGCAAATCTAGACTGGTTCATCTCTCAATTTCTCCTCTGATTATGTATATTCTAGAACAAGACAGCCTTATTTCAAGTGAACTTAAATCCATTCAGAGACTCATTTGTCATGTGACTTGTTTACTAGGGAACAATAGCATCTAAAAGTGTGTTAATTAAGACTGTTTTTTCTGCTTTAAATTAACATCCTGACTCTATCTAAATGAACTTTGATGTGCAGACTCTGTACGCTGTGAATGAACTCTGCTGTGTGTTTCCTAACGTAAAGGGATGCATTTCATACCAGCTTGATGGGTGTTCAAAAACCCATAGTAATGGGGTTACTTGAGATCTGCTACACTGAAAATGGGATTGTCATTATACAGAGATGAAGAAGTACTACTTTTCATGTGGATATGGTTATATCTCTAGAGAAGTACTTATATCCATGCAGATAATGCCTGAAAAGCAGGGAGAAAATCAGAACAAGTGGCTAATAAACCAGTCTGAATGCTTTCCTGGAGTCAATCTGCAGCATGCATTTTGCATTAGAGAATGCCCAACTGTAGTAATTATACCTATAATTAAAGTAGGTCTTAGATGCTCATTTCTTCATGGCAGGGTCTATCTTTTTATTAGCTGATCATATAAACTCATTTATATATGCTTATTATGTAGCACCCAGAACAATAAGGGCACTGATTCAGAGCTAGCTACTGCAATAAATAAAAGCTATTAGGAAACTTCGGTCTTGTAGTCCCAGGTCATCCAAAGGATGTAACAATTAATGGAAAATCGGGAGAAGTGGGTTAATCTTCTGCTACTTTCTGTCCTTGGTGTGTTCCTCCTCCCTTGTAGGCTTCTGTTTGTTTTTAAAGGGAGACTAGATATCTGGCTCAGGGTCATCTAACGTGGGATTTATCTCATCTAACTGCAGTTGTTGACAGCATGGGAGTTTCTGTCTGAAACTCCTTTTTCTTGCCAGCAGAGAGTGATTTCAGAAAGCTAGTGGAGATCAGGACATGTCTCAGCCAGCTGACAGCAGACACACAACCGAAATACCATCACCTCTCCGCTCAGCAGTTGCTGTGGCTCCAGTCTGGTGTTGAGAGATCAGATGGGACTGGACAGAGTCCAGAGCAAAAAGTATACGCATTTACCATTCCCATTTTATTTTCTGTGACACAATGAAAATGTGTTTCCATGACACGTGAAGTACAGGAGTCTGTGATTTGGACATAGAAAAGAACAGGAATAACCGTAAAGATCTGATCCTTTACTGACCCAAGAGTGTCATCAAGTCTCTTTTATGCCAGTGTCCCAGCCATCAGAGAGCAGAATTGATAGCACTGGAGGAAAGGGAGCAGAAAAAGACATCAAGATCTGACCAGGCAGACAGGTAAGACAAATAGATATCCCTTGAAAGCATCTGCCGGGTAGAGACAGCTCACTCCCGTCATTCATTGAGTGGGCTGCTGCCTTCAACCCACGCTACTGTGTCATTGTGTCTTCTTGTTGGAGGATGACGTCTTTGTGCATTCGAAGTTCTTATTTAACCAGCTTGCGTCTCCCTGGATTTGAAAGGAAAACACAGTCTTCTCCTTGTTTTACCTTGGAGCTTCTCAGCAGAAAATAGATTTGAAGTCATCTTCCACTGTAGATCAAGAAATGGGAAATCCTCTCTGCAACTGTTATTATATAAGATAACATAGGCTCTGTCAATCCAGTCCCAAATAATTATTTATAAGGGACTTCTGAAAAGATCAATTTTTGGCCCTTCACTATCGAACTTTTTCCCCTGGTTTGTTGCCAGGAATAAAATATAACTATCAAATTTTACAGATGTCACTAAGCTTGGGGGAGACTAAGAAGGATGGGATTCTCAGTATGGTGACACGTGGTTCATTTGGTAAACTGTGTTCAGACAAATAGTGTGTATTTCAATGAGGTCAAAATTCTACATACATCTAAGAGCAAATAAGGCAGATCAGTCATCCATCAGGGGCTGACTCCATGCTACAAATTAACATATAGAGTGGATTGATTCTTTATAGGGCTTATTAAAAGCAGTAACTCTGAGAAAGAGTCATGGCAGATAATCAGCCAAATATGAGCTCCTACTTCAATGCAGGAGCCAAAAAGGGCTGATGTGATTCCTTGAGGCATAAACATGGATCCTCAGTTGGCCAAGGCTGTGTTAATTCTGCGTTTGTCACTGGTGAGATTATGGCCTGTGTTACAGTGGAAAGAAGTTGATAAATTGGAGAGGGTTCAGAGAAAGGCTATGAGAGTCATTAAAGGATTTGATTTGGCTTAAAATGAAAAGAACAGAGCCTACTTATCAGAAAGAAGGTCAAGAAATTGTTTGATCACAGTCTGTAAAAATTTACATCAGGAACAGACTGTTTAGCTTAGCCAACAAAGGTATGACAACATCTATCTGGAAAATGAAGCTAGATAAATTCAAAGAAGACATCTGATTCAAGTTTCTTTTTAATATTAAATATAATCAAGGGATAGAATTTTTTTAAGGGTAACTGAGCATAATTCATCATTGCCAATTTCCAAATCAGGACAGGAAGAATCTTAGAACTGTGTGAGAATACAAACAAGCGTTGACTCCAGTAAATCTTCTGGGTATTAGACTAGCAGCAAAAAATATGCATTGGAACACAATGAACTTTGACTGCTCCTGTGGAGAACTTATTCAGTGTCCTGGAAATGTAGGACTAGATGCATGTCGTAAACTTTTCAGAGTTTTCTCTTCTGATGCCCAGAATAAAACAAGATAGAGGATTATATCCACCACGTCCAACAATTCCTGGATGACCTGGAGAACACTGTTAGAAAGGCAAAACAACACTAAAGATAGAGTGTCCTGCAGTGAAGAACACTCTAGAGCTTCTGGTAGACTATTGCCATGTCTGCTTATCTACACTACTGAAATGATTACAACTCCCTGCATTCAGATATTGATAGTAGGTGTCCAGTCCAGATCCATTTAAAATCACGCCCTGTCTCCACCAGCAGCAAAGACTAGAGTTTCAAAGCAAAGTCCAAGGCATGTCAAATACTGACCAGTCACTAAATAACCACCTCAAAGTTCTTTATTCACACGTGAAAGAAACAGAAGGTAGGCAGGTGCCTTCACACGTCATTGTGAAATGATGGTTACAAAATCCTGGCTGTTGCTCATGATTTTGATGTGCAACAGTAATGTAAAGATGGTGATGGGATTCTCATCTGGCTTGTAGTGATACGCGTGTTTATCTACAAGGACAAGAAGGATTGTTGGAGACACTCTTAAAGGATGTGAGCTGTGGCACAGTTATTTCTATTCAGAGTGCTGGAAGGAAACCTGCGATACCGAAGGCGATGGTCTGGATTCTGAAGTGACGGGACCATCCACTGGTAAAGCCTGTATTTACTGAAAGTAAAAATTACTTGAATCCTTGCAATGCATGAGCTTTTGTATCTTCTACAATCAGACTTTTGTCCTTTAACTCTTTCTAATAACATTCCACACATCTTCCATTGTAATGTCCAAATAATTTCTTCTTAAATCTCTAATTAAATAAAAATTTCTTCCTGTTTTTCTTTCTGTTCAGTTCCAGGGTGACAAAATAGCTAAAGCACCTCCAAATTTTCAAGCATGGTTCACTTGTGCCTTGGCAGCCAAGACGGCAAACCGCATCCTGGGGTGCATCAAACACAGTAGATCCAGCTGGTCAAAAGAGGGGATTATCCTGCTGTATTCAGTGTTGGTGTGGCCTCACCTTGAATATTGTGTGCAGTTCTGGGCCCCACAATTTAAGAAGGACGTTAAGGTCCTTGAATGCATCCAGAGGAGGGCAACAAAGCTGGTGACAGGGCTGGAAGGCATGTCCTGTGAGGAGCAGCTGAGGACTTTGGGCTTGTCTAGTTGGGAGAAAAGGAGGCTGAGGGGCAACCTCATTGCTCTCTACAGCTTCCTGAGGAGGGGAAGGGGAGAGGGAGATGCTGAGCTCTTCTCCCTGGGATCCAGCAATAGGATGTATGGGAATGGTTCGAAGCTGCACCAGGGGAGGTTTGGACTGGACGTTAGGAAGCATTTCTTTACTGAGAGGGTGGCCAAACACTGGAACAGGCTTCCTAGAGAGGTGGTCAATGTCCCATGCCTTTCAGTGTTTGGACAATGCCCTTAACAACATTCTTTAAACTTTGGTCAGCCCTGAACTGGTCAGGCAGTTGGAGTAGATGATTGCTGTAAATTCTTTCCAACTGAAATTATTCTATTCTATTCTATTCTATTCTATTCTATTCTATTCTATTCCAGCTGATTTAAAATGTTTTGGGCCCTCAAATGTCAGTTGGAGGACATTTCATCCAAGGAAGGAGGGACAAGAGAGAAAGAATTGGAAATCATTCTGCAGGCCTCTTGCCAAGGACCTCCCAACCCTACCATGTTTGGTGGCCCAGAAGGAAAAACATGCCATCACTTCTGTTGTTTTAAAGTGATACAGTAGAGTGGGAAGTGATTCAAAATGCTGAAGTGCCTCCAGCAGCATTAGAAATGCTCTATTTATAGAGTGATCAGTCAACACATTGCCAGCATGATGGCCACTGATACAGTGAGCCAATTAAAAATATATGTATTTGAATGAAGTCAGAAATTCAAACAGAAATTTTAAAAGGATGAGGGCCCAACTTGGGGAAAAAAAAAAGTCTAAAAGTTACTGTGAGCAATAGAACTGGTCAAGATGAGATGCCTCTGCTGATTGTGGACTTTCTGATGGGTAATAAAGACTATGCTTAATAATCTTTGCTTCTGTGGGGAACAAAACTTGGGTCTCCCTTTTCTATTGTAAAATGTCCAGGGACCTATATGTTTAAGATCTCTGGTGCTGTCAAATTTGTTTGAAACTGCTCACTGGGTTTCAAGGAATTTTAGGAGGTGATGGACAAACATAAGGCTCAGGTAAACAGGAAAAGATCTCACTTCTTTAAGAAGCTGATCTGGGGACAATTTTTTGAGAAATGTGAAGAAAAAACCCTTCATGCTCAAATTCAAAATGGTTTCAAATTCCTGTAAGGCCTGCATTTGCTGGAATAAATTTCTTGTTCAACTGGGTAAAACAAAGTAAGAAGCGGAAAAAGCCAGATGTGATTCAGCTGTTGAGAATAATCCTTAATGCAGGAAAACACAGAGGGCAAAAGGATGCTGAAGGATTGCTTCCCATGCAGTCATTTCTGGAAGGACCTCCTTTTAACACTGCTCCTAGAACCAAGAGTCCAGTGCTGGTGTCCCCATGTTCTCCTGCACAACTGGTACTGATGCTGTTCTTATGTCTTAACAAGAACAGCATGGGACCAAACAGCTGTTAGTCCATGAAATATAATACCAAATACTGGCACACAGAGACCGCACTTCAACTATGAACAGAAAAGTGGCTGCTGACTTGTAGGTAATGAATATTTCTGCATCTAAAAACAAAGGAGGTGTAGCATTGCCCCAGTTCAGTTCTGGAGATCCAGATCTTGGAGACTACTCAATATCATGTGCTATGTTAGTGCTGGAGAAAAAGGCTCAGGTGTCTTGGCCGCTAGCCCGGTACACTAGCCATCAGGTTACTGGAGCAAATCGTTTCAAGCCTGAGCTTACCTACTGCTTTTTGCATGGTCCATGGCACAGCCCTCTGGCAGATGGAGAAGTCCCATCCACGGCTCTTTTCTGCTTCCGAGGACCCATATGGAGCTGCAAAGTCAAGGTTTCTAGCAGCCCAATGAGGCCAGTGGCTCAAAATTCAGCTACAGCAAAGGGATAAGAAAGGGAGGTAATGGGGAAACAGATCCTGTAGGGTAAGTAAAAGGGATCTCCTCCCTTCTCAGGGAAAAGAAACAGAAACCTCAATCTGCAGCTCGCACAGGTCAGCTCAGCCAGTAACCCCACTCTCTCGCAGCAGAGCTCATTGCCTGTCATGCCTCCCAGTCCCAGTAGCCATGTGGTTGCCACACATTGACCCCAGTGCAGGGGCCAGTGCCACCATGGACAAAAATGCTCTAGGTGCTTGTGTTAAAGACTGACAATGAGATCGTCCAGCGTGGATGGATGCGGACAAGAACGTGCAACTTCAGCTTTTAATAATTTTGTCATTTTTTAATTACTCTCTCTTCTTGGGAAGTGATAACAGATGAATTGGCCAGCAAAGGATTTCCACTCCAGGTTGATGGCAGGTGTCTGCAGCATGGGGGGAATATGGAGTGTCATGAAGAGTCTGGCTGAGCTGTTCACCTTCACGCACTTGGGAGAAAAGTTGCTTGCTCCATGTGACTCTTGCGGCATCTGCTGAACACCTGAGCACTCCCCCATGTTGGAGGGCATCCTAAACATTGCTATTCTGCAAGACCTTTGCTAGCAGTCAGTGGACATCATCTTCCTTTAACAGGCTAAATTGTAATTAGTCTAAAGAGAACCTGAACAGGCTGAACTGAGGTGGCCCTTCCCGTTGCCAAGGGGTGCACTGACGCAGTGAAAAACTTGTCATGAAGGGTTCACAATTCAGATAGGAGGACTAATGGAGAAGATAAAGTACGGAGGAGATGTGGAGGTAAAAAGGGCTTGAGAACATTAAACTTGGTGAGGAGAGCAGAATAAAAGGTTGGTCTTCTGACTGCTAGGTCAATGTTTCACCAGCTAGATCATTGTCTTTCAAACAGTTGATGTTTGGGGAGCGTGTGGCTTTCTGGGTATCCTGTCCATTGACTGTGTAGTTCCTACTAGCACAGTGACATGCTCCAAGAGGGCCTTCAAGAGTCAGCTGTTTCCTCCAGACCTGGGAATAGCAGACCCAGCATCCCAGCAAGAGGCAGATCAGGAGGTGTAAAGGGAACCAGGGTCTCAGCATCTCCTGCTCAGGCACCAGCGATACGCTGGTGTGGCTGGTGACCTGGAACCAGTTCAATAGTCAGACATACCATGGATGGAGAAAGGTCAGGATGAAACATATGGGCCGTAACAATCCTCTAGGAAATTTTCTGACCTATCTGATCCTGGTGCAGACGGGTCCCTGAACTGATGATTTCTCTGCTCACGTTCTTCAGGCTTCTTCCTCTTCTTCAGCCCAGCTCTCCTCTGTCACACAATTTATGTGTAACTTCATTTATCTCTCTCACTTGCAAAAAAGCATAAAACCAGCATACTTTGTCAGATAAAGGCCCATCTAGACCCGATCCTGTCTCTGAGTGACCAAAAGCAGACTCTAAGCATGGCAAGAGCGTAAGCATAGAAAGAGCACAGGAGGATTTTTTTTCCTCTAGTCTCCCACCATTCAGTCATTTTTATCCCTGAGTCTTCCAGAGACAGAGATGCTTTCCGTGTCCTAGCAGCCTTTGATGGATTTATCTTCCAGGAGCTATCCATTTATTCCATGAACTCAGCTAAGCTTTCAGCATTCATCATATCCTAGGACAGCTTAACTACACTTTGAATGAAGAACCACCTGCTCTTGTTTCTTCTGATTCTCCCTCCTGATGACCTCTTATCATCACACTGCAGGAAACAGAACAATTAACCCTTACCTGTTGTCTCCAAGCCACTCATGATATACTTCATCAAACACAATAACTTCTGAATTGGTAGATCATTTGCTTAGTGAACCCTGCAGGCATGGCAAGTACATTTGAACTTTCTGTTGTGAAACCTTTTCCTATGGCTCTCAGAAAACCCTGCTGTCAAGACATGGTAGCATGTAGAGATATCAGCAGAAACTTGCAAGGAAAAATAGTTTGGGGAAACACAATCCAGACTGCCATTAAAAAGTAATATATCTGTGTTTAAATTATGTCATGGTGACAATCAAGCACCTATTTGCCTGAAAAAATGTGGTTTTTTGGGTCTCTGATATAAAGGATTGGCATTTGGAAAGCTGTAACTGTTAAAAAATAACATACCTGTCAGCAGCTCTGAGTCAGCCTGATGGAGTTGATCGAACAGCTTACCAGGAAAACACAGAAACTCAGATTAAAACCTCAGGAAAATAAATCATGGAGATGCTGGCAAGTTGTAAGGGACACAGGGCACGTCAGAGAACTGTAGTCCTATAGGGACACCTTTGAGTTCTAGTGTGAGTGGAAAACATAAGCTAATATGATAGCACAGTCCACTGAGCCATATGTATCCCACACCCCAACTTAGGGATGAGTGATAAAAAATTGGCCTCTCTTTCCACACAGATGTAATGCTACTACTGCTTTTTATCTTTGTTTTAAACTCTGAGCATCAGAGCACTCAGACATTTGAAGGGTTGGATTTTGGTGGCTTTGCAGCCTGAAAAAAAGTTTAAATCTCCCATTTTGATACGGGGAAGAGAAAAACACCTTCTTGTTGCCCCAGGGCAAGAGTTGCAGGGTCAAACAAAGAGTGTAGATCTTTGTGGGTTGATACTGAGGAGCTCAGAGAGTTGTCTTGGGTCCTGCCCCTGTTCCCAGGCTTGTTCTGGCTGCCCGTCAGATCTCAGACACGCAAACTTTCCGGTGAAGGAAAGTCTTCAGCAGGTTTTGAAGCAGAGGGCCTTAATTGCACGGTGTATTGGGCTGCTTATCAACCGCCAACAAAATGTGGGTGCAGAAAGCGCTGGTTAGTAATGGGATGAACACGCCTGTCTCTGGCAGGACGTAACTGGTTGATTACTTTCCCAACAAGGGTGACTATAAAAGCACAGCTGCCTCTCTCACCCGGGGCAGAAAAACTGCGCCTTGTCAGAACTGGCATTAAGGGGATGCAGCAGGACTCTGTCAACCGTGCTGATTTACCCACCTGCCTGGAGGGCTCGGAGCGAAGGGCTGAAGGAAAATCGATATCCTGAATGAATGAGCACAATTGATTTGGGCAAACACTGAGTTGAGGGGTGTAGCTTCCTCCTCCAGGACAACCATTTTTGTTGCTAAACTGCAATTACAGGGTTTCGGCCCAATGAACATTGCGCTGTCAGAAATCACCAGCCCAGAGTCCTGGCATCAAAACAGCCTTCCAGCCTTTCCTATTGCTAACCGGAAAATGGTCGTGCCCAAAACCACATGTTCCTCATGCATGCACACAAACAAATGTGTTTTGCTTCAAATATTTCATCATCAAAATCGCTTTGTTTTAAAACTCTTCCTCGTGAGGTTCCCCATGTCCTAGCACCTACACAGATCACTTAATGACCATTTGCAGTTTTCTGTCTTCATGAATAGTGGTTTTTTTCAGGCCTTCCAGATGATTGCACTGATTGACAGGTCTGGTTTTTGCCACTCCTGTGTATCCCAGCTTCTTACAGGGCAGCTGAAACACACAGAAACAAAAAGCAACAAAGGAATTTGAAAGAACAGCCAAGGCAAGAAGCGGGTAAGAAAATTATTCTCCTGTTCTGTGTCCCACAAAAACGTAGCTAATTTGCAGCCCTTCACCATCATTATTTTAAAGCCTTCCTACTCCGCTACTGATCCTGTCAATCTGATGTCTTCAGCGGAAGAGTACCAGCCAATTTTTTTTTTGCCTGATACTTCTTCCTTGCAGTCGGGACTGCATCTCTCTCACATGTGGGACCGTGATAACAAGCTGCAGATGTTTGCTGATGTGCCTGTGCTGGTGTCTGGCATGCAACCTACGCTTGTGGTAATGACCCACCTCTTTCTGGGCCATGGGGATGTGCCAACCCCCAAACACAGCACGACACCCCACATGGCACATATTTGTGAGCATAACTCAATGAACCAAACCATGAGATCCTTGACAGTGGGGATGAAGAACATGAAGTCTGTGGTCTAGCCACCAAGACTGTAGTTGCATAGAGGGACAGAAGGAAGAGGAGGTATTTAAGTGCCATGGCAGAAGGCGTGAGAAATCTAGAGAATTCATGGGGGAAAATAAATGAATTAAGACAGAACAAAGGGCTGCTTTTTAGGAAAAGGAAACTAGTTTGGCTTAAGAAGACTTTTTTATTGCTTTTATATGGGAAACGCTGAGATATTGTGTATTCATTGTGGGAGGGCAGAATTCAAAGACAGGAACCGAACACCCTTCTCCTGACATTGAATAAGTGGGCTGGTGATTCACTACAATTTTTATGATGCCAGGCATCATCACAGGGCTGTAGACATCCCAGCTGGATGTCATCCCAGGGTGTTTACTGGGAAATTTCCAGGCAAATATCAGCTCGCTGTTTCCACACTTCAAACCTGCCCACTACACCAGCGGAAGGCACTCCAACTCTGCATGCAAAGTTTGAGATCCTGCATAGCACCATGAAAACACTTTTTTTACACTAACTCAGGCTAATCTCTAGGCAAGTTTAACTCATACCTGCCTATTGGAGTAAAGCTAAATGTCGACAAGACTAGAGGGGGCACAGAGAAAACATGCCTAAAGCAAGATCTTGAAGAGGGTTACAAGGAGGGAAAGTAGATGTTTCTACTTCTGCTAGTTCTGCACCCTGGAACCTGCTAACCTCATGTTGCTATTGCTGCGGTGTTCTCCACCTTCTCCTTACCTTCTTTTCTTGTCCAGTTTTTCCCCCATTTTGTGTGAAATGAGATTGCAAACCGTGGGAAGAATTTGTCTTCTATGTGTAAGCAATGCTAGCCACTGTGGGACCCTGTGTCCATTTTCTTGAGCCTGTCACGTTGAAGGAGGAATTAGATAATAACTAATGCAGTGTCGGAATGCATTCATGAAAGAATCAGAGGAAGAGAAATAGAAAAAGGATGACCTGTGTGCAACATGGCAATAATTGCAGCCTGGCAGAGAGGCGCTCAGGTTTTATCATGACAGGCCAGGTCATAGCTGGAATACAGCCCAAGGAGAAAGGATATTCAAAGGCAGGGAATGCTTGCAGAAATCTCGGCACGCTGCCCAAGGTCATCTGTCTTAGATTCCTTAGCTAATGGAGCCACCTTAAACTTCTTGAGAAGGCTCCACGTGCCTGATTCTCTAGCCAGGTACTCTGCATACAAATGTCAGAAACAGAGTTGCTTTAAATCTGCTTTTCTCGACACTCAGTGGGAGAGGACACTACTTTCTGCTTAACCATTCCCTTTCACTGCCCACAGATCAGACACGAGGAATGGCAAAGGCTGGAATAGGGTCAACATTTGTTTGCATAGCTCAGACTTGAGAATAAACAGTAGTTCCATCCATCCATCCAACCATCCATCCAACCACCCATCCATAAATAACACACAAATGCTACCAAAGTGTCTACCTCTCCAAACATTTATGGATCAGTCTTTACAATGTTACTTTTCATCAGTCTGCCCCCCTTCCACATATACAAACCAAGCTTTTAATACTGGTATTTTCTGTTATAGAACCAAGGATCTTCAGAAAGCAAGACCAATCTCTGGGGGCACCTGCCATTTTACAGACTAATCTGCCTGGCAAGTTCCACTGAGTTAGTGCTGATTCACACCAGTACAGCTTTTCCCAGACTCAAACCCTCTGGAGTATCCTGTGACATGGGAACAGAAAGGAGTTATCTAATTCAAAGCTATCTGAGGGAGAATGATTGACGGTGAGTGAGGGCTTTGCTGGGAATTGCCGGGGCCTGCTGAGTGAACCTCCAGCTCAAAACTAGTAATAAAAAAGAGAAAGTGTGTGAGAATAATTAAGGAGAAAGATTTAGGGAGGAAGAGATCTAATAGACAGCCTTGGAGTGATAAAAGAATTATCCAGCTGTAACAAGGAGACTAAGCCCCCTGAGGAACACAATGAAATGCACTAATAGGATAGGTACTGGAGGGAGAGAAGGGAAAGGTGAAGGTTATTATAGCTGAAATATTTAGACTATCATATTACATGTCAGTTCTCTTAGAATCTTCAGAATATATGTCTGAGACCTCCATCATCCTGTAATGTACCTGGAGAACTAGGGACGGACTTCAAACACTGAATATGACCCCTATGGCTCCTTTTTCAAGTACCTGCACACCGAGGAAGTAGGCAGAGCAAACGGAGATGCGTGGGGCTGTGTTTCAGGTGCCAGCAGGCTCTGCCTAAGCCTTCCTGAACTTTTCTGCCTGGGGATTCAGCTGGCAGAAAGCAGCAGATGTACATGACCAGGCAGGATGAAAGAGGCAGGAGTCCGTCCATGTGGACAGGTCCACAGGTACCTGCTGGTTTGGGACAAGCCAGGTGGCTTCCAGGGCTGCTGATGCAACATCAGGATTGAATGATTTTGCTGCAGATACGAAGATGGCTTTCAAAGCCTGAAAAACACCCTTTTCCAGCACTCTTTTAGGAGCTTGTGACCAGCTTCTTGTGACCCTCCTTTGGTAAAGGCTAAGGTAGAGGAACCATGATACAATGCTTAACAATACAGGAAACTTGATTATTTCCTAGGGATATTTTACCTTCACTGCTGAGGCCACAGGTTTGCCAGGGGAAGCTTTAATGTACATAGGACCTTTTCAGGTGAAAAAACCAACCAACCAACCAACAAAACCCCGAAAAGCTAGCTTTTTCAAGAAAGGTAATATGATATATATAATAATGAGGTATACCTGCTGCAGGTATCCAGCAGCTAAAGAGTAACTTTACAGAGTGTATTTTCACAACATGCTGCCCTGCCAGAAGAAATCTGAGGTTCAGGAGGTTGTTGCCTCTCTGTTAACAAGAATGGCTTGATTCCTTAGTTAGAATACATTACCTGCAGTGCAATACAGGTTGTAAGCATCCCACAATGCCAGGCTGTGATGAGAATTTCTTCAAATTCCTGGTTTCTGTGACCTCCACGACACAATAGGAAAATGGGATAATGTCATTTCCATATTTCACAGTGATATTGAGAAGAAGAGTAGGGCAGGAGCCATTTCGTTAAATACTTATAGTTTTGATTGTATTCCCAAACCAAAATGGCAGCTTCCCACTGACTAAAGCTTTGAAAAAAAGATTACAAGGCCTGCATGTCCCAACATTGGATCGGGACAGTGATCAATAGGAATGTTTTGCTAAGGTAGTCTCCATAATTTCACTTTTCTTTTGAAACTGCCTATGTTTTCAAGTAAAATAAATATGCACTTGTTTCCAATACTGTTTTCAAAGTGGAAACATTTAATTCTGAACATTCAGAAAGGTTAGGAAATTTTCAATTTTGAAATTTTAAACGAAAAAAAAAATCATGCTAATTCCCTAAACTGTTCCACCATACCTTTTAAAAAAATATTCAGAGATACACAGTTATTGCAGTGACTGGAGCTGGAGCTGTGAAGGATGCAATTTGGGAAGACTGACCATGGAAATCAGGCAGTTCCTAAATTGTTTTTTGGGAAGCTTCCCCTGCCTGTGAGCTGCTCATCTAGGAACAACTCCAGATGTGTAGAAATCAGTGAAAGGACATTCCTTCTCTTCTTCCCTCCTGTACACCATCAGACGTGATAATCTCATCCTGGGACTCACTTCCAGTCATGTTCCTCCTTCCACAGCCCAGGGACCAACCTCTCTAGCTGGTTGTTACTGGTTTGTTACCAAGGCCATGACAGGACTTGTTAGACTGGGATGCTGAAACTTTGCAAGAGAAATTTTGGTGAGATGATGAAAGAAAAGAAGCAGCCCAAAAGCTAATATCACACTGGAAAAGGTTTTTGCCAATATTTTTCCTTATTCCCTATTATAATCCAGTTTCAGGGATTGCAGCTTACTCCAAGAAGAGTGGTAGAAATGCATCCCAGCATTATTCAGATCCTTCCAGAACCCCCTATACCTATTCACTATGCCCTGGGAGCATAGGAAGCAAGTAGAAAAGTTCATATCATCTGCAGCTGAGCTCCCAAAGCTGGGAGAAATCTACTTTGTTTTGAGGTTGCCATTCCTATTTATTTCTGTTTTCATGTAAAGTGCATTCCATCTGTTTATCTGAACAAAATGTTAGAGTGATTTGATTAGGCAAATAAAGCCTTTCAAAAGGAGAAAAAAAACAACACAACTGCTAACAGCTCTTTAATTCAGCAGAGAGAAGTGTAACAAGAGCCAACGGTTGGAACCAAGGTTAGAAAAATTCCAATACCAAACAAGGCAAACATTTCAAATACAGATAGAGATGACTAATTATATATACAAAAAAGATTCTCAGGAGAAGTAATGAATTTTTCTTTTTTTCATGCTTTGAAATCAACGGAGGTGCCTTTATAGATCAGCTTCAGTTAAACTCACAAGACTGGACTGATGATGGGAAATGAGGTGACAGTACCTTATCCTATCATGCTGTCATGCAGGTAAGGAGATATAGTCCTAAACTCTAAGAGCTGAGTCCACCTTAATTAACTTACCATCTATAAATTAGGTGACTCATTGAAGATAAGTGTCTAGGCTCCTTCTGTAGTCAGTAGAGAGAAACAGGCACTTCCAGATGGTGATTTATCTTATACCAGCTTGGCAGCTAAGGTATCTGAGATGAATCCTCCTCTGAAGGCCTTTATAGCTCTCCTTTAAGCACCAAGATCTCACAAATAAATGAAGTAAATGAAATAAATCTTCATAAGATCGATCCTTTCAAGAGACAGAGAATTCTTCACTATGAGAGTGGTGAGGCACTGGAACAGGTTGCCCAGAGAGGTTGTGGATGCCCCATCCCTGGCAGTGTCCAAGGCCAGGCTGGATGGGGCTTTGAGCAACCTGGTCTGGTGGAAGGTGTCCCTGCCCATGGCAGGGGGGTCGGAACTAGATGATCTTTGAGGTCCCTTCCAACCCAACACATTCTATGATTCTATGCATTTGCTCTGATCTTCTGATATGAATATTAGCTTTCCTGTCCAAGTCTGATCATGGCTTCAAAGTTCATTAAGACAGAGTAATGAAAGTGAGATTAATAAGAGGAAACCCAATATTTTGGATGCTGTTGTTCAGAACTGTAAAAAATACAGAGCACTTTGGGACCATTCTGGGAACAGGAACTTCAAGGATATTAAATCACTGCATTTCATTATCTAGATGTCAGTCATGGCACTCTAGTTAAAACTTCAAACAGGCTTTTAGTATAAACACTCATTAAACCGAGAGAAGGATAATGGATAATTGTGATCAGTGTTAGAGAGTTAGATCTTTTCTGTGTATTTAATTACTTATGCAGTCAGCAAGTGATGTTACATTTCCACTGTCCTGGTTTTGGCTGGAACAGAGTTAATTTTCTTCCTAGTAGCTGGTACAGTGCTGTATTTTGAATTTAGTATGAGAATAATGTTGATAACATGCTGATGTTTGAGTTGTTGCTAAGTAGTTCTTATCATAAGTCAAGGATTTTTCAGTTTCCCATGCTCTGCAAGCGAGCAGGCGCACAAGAAGCTGGGAGGGAGCATGGCCAGGACAGCTGACCTGAACTAGCCAAAGGGATATTCTATACCATAAGACGTCATGTTCAGTATATAACCTGGGGGGAGTTGGCTGGGAGGGCCGATCGCCACTTGGGGACTGGCTGGGCATCGGTAAGTGGGTGGTGAACAATTGTACTGTGCATCAGTTGTCTTTTCTTGGGTTTTCTTTCTTTCTTTTTTTGTTATCTCCCTTTTCACTAAAATTATTATTATTATAATATTTTATTTTATTTCCACTATTTAACTGTTCTTATCTCAACCTACAAGTTCTACTTTTTTTCCCAATTCTCCTCCCCATCCCACTGCGGCAGGGGAGGAGTGAGTGAGTGGCTGTGTGGTGCTTAGTTGCTGGCTGGGGTTAAACCACAACATCCATACACTTCCTTTATGAAATATTCAAAGATGATCTCAGTTGCTTCTGTTTTTCTATTTGGAAATACCACAAGGAGTTTATGTTGTCTGTGCATTTGCCCGTAAAGACTGAATCACAGAACATAAAGTCAACAACCAAACAGAGTTTGAAAGGTTTAACAACTTTTATACTTAGTCAATAATTTGATGTTTGTCAAGGAAGGCTGGATTTAGGAACTCTGCCAAGATTTTCAGATGAAAGGTGGCTCTGCAAACATTCTTAAAATTAGATAATCCAGCAGCTGTATTGCAAAGTTTCCGGCTCAGGCAAAGCATGCCCTGCAGAGCAGGGGGTGATGTCGTGTGCTCAAGAAATCTGCTACGTTAACTCTCTGCCAAACGTGCTCGTCTCAGCTGCTGGTGAGGTATCGTGCAAACAGAGAATAAACACGGGAAGGGGTACACCCTGATATGGCTGCTATAAATGCTGCAGAGGAGCTGAGCAGGGCCAGCAAGTTCTTTCAAGGGCTGCATAGAAAAAAGCTGACATTGGCTTTTATTTTGCCAGGGTGGAAAGTATTTTGCAATGGATGTAGCCTAGACAATCTTTGGTTTTGTTGTTGTTGCCTGCAGACACCAGCAGGAGCAGATCTCAACCACCAACAGATGTTCTTCAGGCCTGGGTGACATCTTTAACTCCACGTGGCTGATGGGACTATTTTGTCTGACCACCACCTCCACCCATGCAAGGTTTGCTCCTGCTGTGGCTGTGACATGAAGATTATTTTTACCCTACAGATGACAGTGTGCGGTGATGGCCCTCGCCAGGGAAACACTGGTGGCACTGGTCTCTGTGCTTTGTTGCTGCCTTTGAGTTGTTAGGACAAGACAGATACTCAGCCCATGTGAGATGGACACGGACAATCACAGTGCCTAAGACATAGAGCTGATTATCAGACCCCTTTGCTTTCAATACCAACTTTGTCACCAACCACATCTAATAACTCAAACTACACTGACTAATGCTTGGGTGCCTCAGTTTACTTCTGTAGACAGAGAAGAAAAAAAGAATATTGTGGTGAGTGAGAAAACAGAGCCTGTCCATCATGAGTATACGCAGCAGTGCAAATGTTTAATTGGAAATCTGGCTGTACTTAGTCAGGGGTTGTAAATTAAGTTGTGTCGCCAGGATGCAAGGACTGGGGAAAAGGCGAAACTGGTCTGTTTTTCTTCCTCTAGAGCAGTCTTACTCATCTCAATCTCTCACAGCTGTGCAGGGTTTGAGATGGGGGATGCACATTCTGCCTTGCAGCCTCTCCCAGGGGCTTTAGAGCAGCTCAGTAACCCTTAATGCAGACTGCTAAAAATGGCTCACAGTAAGACACATTTGTTAGCCGAAAAGGTGACAGCATCTCCTCACCCTGAGTGGCAGAGTTATTGGACTGAGACTTGATGGTCTCCTTGCCAAATCCCAGCTCCCTTATCTCACTAATTACAGATGGAATATAGTGGAAACAGCCCAAACTAATTTTCAATAAAAGTGGCTATAATCTTTGATTAAACTTTCTTTGTTTCTCCGAACTGCAAAGCAGGAAACACGATCGTAGCTCCATGTTGTAGCCTTTAAATCACAAAAGTAAAATATGATTCTCATTTGGAAAAAGGCTCCCAGATCTGTGGCAAACACTGAACCTCTGAGGGGAAATATTCCCTCCTGTTTTGAGTGCCCACTGGAATGTCTTCTTAGGGTACCTTGGGTGCTCTAAAAGGTCAATGAACTCTCTGGAAAATTTAAACTCGTTACTGACTTTTCATTAAAATGGCACCTAAGGTATATTTTAGCTTTGACATCATTCCATGCTCAGGATCTAATTTCACCTTGTGTGATCACAGGACTGCTGGCTTTTACCATTGCATCGTGAAGGCTGCGATTTCTTGTGATGGACCCATTGCTGCATCGATGACTTCTGTCCCAAATGAAGATCTTTTGGGACCGAAGGAAGGACTGCTTTTACTGCCCTGCGCCTGGTGTGCTCCAGGTCATGCAGCAGAGCAGAATTGCATGAAAATAGCATGTCCTACAATCAAGGAAGCCAGGGAGGTTATTAAAGGAACTCATACTGCATTTTTTAAATCCTGTCATTTTTAATCTTATCTCATGATTTTTGAATGTTTGTGGCTGACCTAATTGTAAGTACAATCTGCAAACAGATGGATGAATCTTTTCCTATGTGGCAATACACATTTAGTACTTAATAACATTTTCACATGAAGATTTTTGAAAGATGCATACTGCTTATAATACTGAGCAGTTTTCTTCCAAGCTGACACATTCAGCACTGTTCCCTTATTATAAAATCTCTTCCAGAGTTTCTTCCCCCATCATCTATGACTGATTCCACCTTTCTGTATTTTTAAAGAAGCTATAAGATAGAGTTAATAGTTCTAGCTTGATGTGGGCAGAGTGAATGGCAGAGGATGACAAGGTGGCTTAGCTGATTGTTAGTTACAGCTGATTATTAGTTCTAAAAGAGGGTAAAATAGCTTGACTCCGTTGCACAGAAACCTGTTTTCTCAGGAGTCTGCTGCAGAAAATGACCTCTTAACATAACGCATGGACGAGATCTTGTGTTTCAGTTTTGCCTTTCTTCATGTCATTTTGTTTTCTTGAAAAATTTCCCAATAGCCAGGCTTCCCTGGACAGAAAACACTCTTTCTCTGGTACCAAATGTGCTTTGATGTATGTTTGATTAGGTATAGATGGGTTTTATACTTGTTTATTAGAAGCACCAGGGTACTCGCCTGGCTCCTTTGTAAACTCTAATTGCTGGAGACGTGGGATTACTCAAAAATTTGAGTTGGAGTTTTGAAAGGATGTCTCTCACAAAAGTGCCTGGAGAAAATACCTTGAAAATGTGAAGCCAGTGTGAGCAGAATCAGGTAAAGACCCTGCCTGGTGTATTAGTCTCAGTAGTAGCAGCAGTAGCATCCCCTGGGTTTCAAAGCAGTCTCATGACTGAGATAGAAGTAGTTACGGTCAGGGACTCCAGAGCTGGAAAACCTGATGCAAGTGTCAGAATAAGAAGGATAAGGAATCTGTTAGTCCTCAAAAACAAGCAGAAAAATGCTCTTTTACCTGTAGCAGCAAAGAGTGGGTCAGAACGACAGACTTGTTTTCCTGATTCTTCCAGGTATCACTTTTGAAGTCTTTTTTTAACCTCCCTCTGCCTCAGTTTCCTCATTTACATATATCAAAATGTGGGAGCATGGACAGTAATTCACTAACGCATCACAAGAGTTTGGGAAATGCCTAGCAATGTTCATTGGACAATGAATAACCAGCATGCATCAGATCTTCAATCTGTCATTGCTGCTGGTCCAGCTGGGTGATCCTACATGATTGCTCACCTGCCATCAGGAAAACAATGTCCGTTAATACACAAAGATGGCAATTTTTTTAATTAGGGTAAGTAGGCAGCTCCTACTCATGCTTCCTAGCTTCCTCAGGCAGCTGCTGGGAATGGTCTGACTGCTGTAATGACTCCAGCTAGAACGGTTCCACTACAGTGGAGGACGATCCTCTGCTTATTCTGCATGTCATTTAAAAAGTGTTCTTGAAAACAATTTGAGAGATAACAGGGACTTGCCAGCTGCAAAGAACAGTATGAGCATATAAATCACAGAGAGTAAATTGTGGAGAGCAAACAAGAATACAGAGTAACTGATAGCATTCGAAAATTGATATGTGGATGAGCCTACAGAAAAAAAAGATGTTTTAAAGCATAAGCAGAATCATAGTGGAGTTGCACAGCACCAAGTGCATTTGCCCCCAACCAGCTGGGTTGACTGAAATGAGACACTGAGATGAGAGCAGAAGGGTTTTATTAGTTCCTGATACACAGACAACAGCAGTTGTTTAGATGGAGCTTGGGGCTCAAGAGCTCATTGTACAGCTCCCTTCTAACTGCAAGATGCTTTTCATTATATTCTATGTCCAGGGAGGCACCATAAAGCTGAATAGGAATTGTGTGTTATGTTCCAGGATGCCGTTAATGCTTCTGTACATTTTTAAGGCCTTGAAAGTCCAATGTGATCATTTCTAGAGAAAACAGCCTGGACAGCCTCAGCTCTGCTGCCAAACTGATAATTTCTGCTTAAAGTAGAAAATACCTATACCCAGTGGTGGGACAGAGTTGATGTCTCTGAGTTGCTTGGCTGCTATTACAGTCACAGGAGATTTAGCCAATACAGTAAGTAGAGCAAATGGCACAAATCACCTGGAGAAACACTGACAATTATTGTAGCATGAGTGGATTGTGCCTTAAATTTCACTGCTGCTAATGCCCAGGGACTACAAAGGGTGATTTTCTCAGATATAGATGTCTACAGTGGAGAAATCCATATTCAGGACAAAAAAACTTGACCTTAGTCTGTCTTCATCATCTATAGAGAGAAAAAATCATAGTAAAAGTCAGCTTTTACAATGAGATGAATCATCTCTCAAAATATCTGTTTTTCTCCAATGGCTACACAGAGGCGACAGGTTGGGTGGACACACTCAACTAGATAAGGTGAGGTGAAAGGTATCTTCCTCCTCCTCCAGTCTTGGTTATAAGACCCCTGAATCCACTATTCCCTTAAATCAGATTTCCAGATGTATTTCTCTCATTGGTGAGAATTTGGACTTTCAATCTGAGCTGCATGTATTTGACTTCACCTTGCAGCTACCATGTTGGTTTATTCCTTTGTCTGCTTTTTGCACTTGGTGTGGGGATGGGGATAGAGGTTATATGAGTTGATAAAAGAGAGCAACGAGCTTATAATACAATGGACTCTGATCAACAGAAGATGACAAAGTACTCAGAAGATGAGGCTTTGGTCCTCAATTGTTGTTCTGCTGTTTGAATTTGGTGAAGTCACTGCAGCCTCCCACTTTTCAATATCCCCAGTCTGCCTAGATAATAATACCGAGCAGTAATGGGCAATCTAATATCCTGAGAAAAAGAAACAGTTTAATCTTCTGCTCTTTGTTTTTATTTTTCTTCAGAATCAAATGAAGATTTTCTGATGTTTGTTGTGATTCTTCATAAAATCAATAAAAACAGCAAAAAGAACTTCTCTAGAGCAGCCAACCTTGGTCACTTCTGTGAAAGCCATGAGTACGTGGGCGATCAGTACCCTTGTAGAAGCTGCTCTGTCTTTGTCTCCATTCAGCTAAGCTAGTTTTTGGGAATTGTCTTGGCTCACGCTGTCCCTGGAATTCTGCCCATGTACCAACTAGTGAAGCTCTGGGTGGGCTAGACCGAAAATTACTTTGGAACATTATTAATAGTCAAACAATGCGGAAAATTGCAGGACTGACACAGTTCGGTGTGCTAATGCAGGAGTACCCTGAGAGGCTGGTGAATAAAGCCTGGTCTGGAGAAAGTTGTGGGGACTCAGTTCTTGAAGATATTCACAGTGGACATAGCTTTGGGTAATCTGCTCCAACTGATGCTCTGTTGAGCAGGATAGCTGGACTAGATGATCCCTACCAACGTCAGCCATTCTGTGATTCGAGGTTTCCAAATCCTGGCTCATTTCAGAATACCTTGCCTTGGTGGTGCTGAAACACTCACAACACTCAGACCTCAGGCAGGCCCTGAGACGGAGTGAAGGTGGCCTAAGTGGAGCAAACCCAAGAGCCACTAGACTCCCCTCTGCAGTTCATAAGACTACAGCCATGCAAATCCTACCATAACCTCTCGAGTGCTGCAAAGGTGCATGGTCAGGAGACCTCCATAGTGAATTTACTAAGCACTGAGCTACAGAACTGCAGCTAAGCAATGGGAAGGAGGAAGAATATTACCCAGATGACAAGAACTGTGCTAGGTGGCCACAGGTAGGGCCTGGACTTCTGATGCACCTGTGAGCAGGTCTCAAGAAAAGATATCTTCCTTTGTTTGCACTTCTGCTGGCAGTTTGGGGAAATCACATAACTCCACCATGGGCTCACTGCTGTTGGTGCTGTTGGGGTGAGATGAGAAGGGTCTTTTTGTGAGGAGAAACCCCTGCAGAAATAGCCATGCAGCAGGAGGATCCCAGGATGGGCTGGTGGTGGCTGGGTGATATACCAGCTTAACCAGTGGTGACTCCCTTCGATACTGTGCAGCTTTATCTGGCCCTATGGACACAACTTTTCCTGGAGCACTAAGCTCAGGTTCAGGAGTGTCAGAAATGACTGGAGTTTGCCCTGGCAGTGATACATCAGCTTCCTCTCTGCTGGTAGGAACAGATCTCACCAGCCAGGCTCCTCTGGGACACCAACAGCAGAAACACCCGAACATTAGGGCTAGACAAGCTGTTCTAGATAACACCAGTGTGAAATTCACTGCTGGCTAATTTACCTTGTTCCTTGACTGCCTAAAAAAAAAGAGTAGATTTAGATTGGACATAAGGAAGAAACTTTTTACACTGAGGGTGGTCTGACACTGGAACAGGTTGCCCAGAGAAGTTGTGGATGCCCCATCATTGGAAGTTTTCAAGATCAGGTTGGATGGGGCTTTGAGCATCCTGATCTAGTGAAAGATGTCCTTCCCCATAGCAAAGGGGTTGGACTAGATGATCTTTGAAGGTCCCTTCCAACCCAAACCATTCTATGATTCTATGAATTTAGTCCCTTTTGCCACAGTTGGATAACGTTAGTATCTAACTAACTCATTTCATGCAGTTCATGTACATCTGTGCTGTGGAGGTACCCTCCAAAAACATGGTACCCACAATGCAGCACTTGCTAAGTGAGCAGCATGGATGCCATGATGCCATAATCTCAAGAAATCTTTAGCTGACATAAGTAATTTCATCTAATAAACCTGTAGACTTCCTGGAAATACCTAGAAGCACCAAACATGGACCAAGTCTGCATTGTACAAGTGCTCTACCCACATACAGAGAAAACATAGCTTGTATCCCAGACTAGATAATGATCATAAAAAGACCAGAGGGGACACAGTGTTGCCAACAGACTTCTGTTATAGGCTTTATAATGAAATGTAGGAATATAAATTTTGTGTTGTACAAATTATAAATTACAGGCTACTGTAAATACATTTTGTGCTAGATAAATTGAGGTTTTGAATCTAAGACCAAAATAAATATCAAAGGGAGAACAGGCAAAAAACTGTGGGATGCTTCAGATAAGGGGAAATCCTAGATGGTACGGGTGTTACTGGGCATGCTGGCTTGCCTATTGAAGAGATTCTCAAACCCATTCAGGACCAAGGCTGAATAGCTGCCCTGGTATCAATACGTCTTCATTCCCTTTGCGTATGGGAGCTGATCTTCAGCCAGGCTATTGGCATAGCTCCCCTGGAGCCCATAGGGCAGAAACACCCAGATGTTAGGGCTAAGAAAGCTGTTCTGGATAACCTAATATTGGTGTGAAATTAATTGTTGTTTCCTCACTGGCATGAATTAATCTATTCTGTCATGTCTCTGCTACCTGAGTCATAGCATGCAATTCAAGTACATATGTGCATTGGGCAAAAGTATCCTCCAACAGCAAGTGCTGACTATGAATATGCTGTTCTCTTTACACCCTTCAAAGAGAGCCAAGGCGTTAAACACACAGAAAAGAAAAGAAAAATTAGTGTAAAAGGCAGAGATGGAGCAAGAAAAATGTAGAAATGTGTCATGAATGCATTTATGCTGTGAATGAGAAGATCTCTGGTCATGAGAGAGCATCCCTTGGAGAATGGTCCAGAGTCCTTGCCCCTGCCTGCAGAAGGGAACAGGCCGGTGCACCTCCTGGCCTTGCTTTGACATTGAGCTAGAATGTGGCCAAAACTGCAAGATTGGAGCTCTGGGGAACTCTTATAGGTCCCGTATGTAGAAATAACTTTGCTGTTTGAGCACCACTCCTTTTCCATAGGTCTTCTGTTCACCAGCTCATCAGCCCACTCTTGCCTGCCTACCTCTTTAATCACTTTGTTCTGCTTTTTCATTTTCCTGTCATTTTGAGAGGTGAAATGCTCTCTACAGATTCCCCTCTGCTCCTTCAGAGATTGCCTGATTCCTTCCCAAGAGCCAGCCCTGCCTTCCAACAGACCTTTATCTTTCTTTTTCCCACAGATAATTTGCTTCAGGGGTTTTTATCTCCTCAGCATACTATTCTTCTTCTGTTGTGTTTTTTCTAAAAATCTTCTCCAAGTTTTAATGATTCTTCACAGACAATATGCCATCTGTATATCTTACCTATGTGGCTTCTTCTCATTTAAATGAGGATAAATGCCACTAATGAGTTTTGAAAGGAAATGACTCCGCATGAATGTGGAATGAGCAGGAGAAGGAGTCCCTGGGAATCTCAATTAGCGATTGCCTGGGAAATCTGTGTCACGGGGATGAGGGACCTGGGGCACCCCAGTAGCTACGAGAGCAGGAAAATGGGCTGCACTAGAATGGGGTGTAGGATGATCCCATTTTTGTCTCTGCTGCTAAGGGACTGGGCTACCCTGAACAAGGGCCCAAATATACACATAGGCTGGGAAAATGTTGAAGATATTATTTTCAGCACGCTGAAGAAGTATTCGCTTGCATGAATGCTTCTGCACCCAAAGCTGATGGATTGCAGCAAGTATGTGCTCCATCTCCAGCACTGAAAGCAGCACCTCCATTAAACCACACCGACCGAGTGCTGAAGCAGATTGCGGAGTGCTTATGTGTCCTTTTCCATCATCTCAGCTGCAGGGAGGTAACCAGGGGGGTTACAGTAAACCTACTGACTTCACTAGCCATTTATTTCTTTTTAAACATGTGAGTCATGGCAAGTTTAAGCCCTGAACATTATTCTTTCTATATGATATGCAGAACTGTAATAAAAGAGTAAGAAAAATTCATATTAAGACTTCATGGATTGGATGGAGGAATTTAACCTTCATAGCTAGGTCTCAGAGCAGGATCTACCCCTATGCACACTCACAATTCATTAAGTTAGCAGAAATAACTACACTTACTACTGGATATGTCACGTATGGGAGGAGACATACTGGTACTGTGAAGGCTCATCACAGGTACTTCATAGTCAGATTACCTCCCCAGGCTGTTGCATATAGAAAAGGAAACATTCAGTTTCTAGGACTTACTCCCTGCTCAGGCTCAGATGTTGACTTCAAGGGAAGAAGTCAGGATGTGTGCGGCCCTCCTGTGGTCTTTATTCACTTGAACCAGTGGCTGTAAAGAAAGTTAATGGTGCGTAGGACTCTACAGTTCTGGAGCATCATTTTTAGCTCAGGCCAAAGACAAAGCTGCTGGACCTCAGTGCTTTCCTGAGCAGGAAAGCCCAGTTGCTCCTCAGTCAAGGTGGGAACCACAGAGGTGCTCTCTGGAATCACTTTCTGCTCTCCCTGGAACCCACAACAGGATGGAAATATTGTTTAAGCCAAAAGAGCAAAATTAGAGTGTTAATGAGTATTTAAGTAGAAACACCTGCAAGGAGTGTCATTACTGCCATTAACTAAGTGCTATCATGGCTATTACCCTGGAAAGTATCAGAAATATGAATACCAGGAAAATATTTTGCAGCCTGCAGATTCTGCTTTCTGCAGCTCTGAGTAGATTATTTGGCCTCACATGAATGAAGCCATTAGCAGGAAATGCTTTTCCTCTTATTAGCACAACCAAAAAATAACAACAGCTCCTGCAGCCTTTAAACCCTTGATTCGTTGGGAGGATATTCCTGATACAGACAGATGTTTCATTAATGCTGTTCAGGACTTCTGGCTGTTATCATATTCAGGCTCACTTATTCTGTCCTCTGCAGCAAAATGAGAGTCTCATTTCTGCACCAAAATAACCTCCGCTCAGCTGAGAGAGGAACCAGACCTCTCCAGACCAGATCCCTGATTAACAGAACTGGATCATGCTCTCTTTGAAGATCATGAGAGTTTTGTTCCTGTTTTCTACAGGATACACATAAAGCTTTAGAAGGGGTTGTATCCTGCTGGGTTGTAGAGAGATTACGTGATTGTTTGGAGCAATCATGGCATTAAGGTACCCCAGATGATTCCTGGGGTTCATTGTACAATAAAACAAATTAAAAATAAATAAAAAAAAGAAGAAGAATGGCTTTGGTGTCTTTACAAGTGGTATAAATATGTGTTTGTATAATATGCATTGACCTACAACTGATGTATATACCCACCAACAATATATGTGTATGTATATCTCTGTACCTACCACTATAATTTCTGTACAGACTCTTTTATGTATTAAAAATTCAAACCCGTACACTTAATGTGATTAAAAACTAGGTTTGAATTTATGACCTTACTAAAACTGTTGGGATTTTTGCCACTCACTTCAATACATTCAGGATTTCCCCTCTGAAGAGCTAAACAACTCCTTCGTCATTAACACATTCCTCTCCTCTTGGGACTTGCTGCCTGTCTTTCAGCATTTTTGAGTTACATTGGTGTGTCCAGGTCAGACATGCAAATGCTCTGCCCTGTGCACGTGCCGGAGGGAGATGTGTTTGAAACAGGGAATGCACAAAAACTGCAGCAGAAATGCTGCAGCACAGTTGAGAATTTGCCCTCTCCTAGAAGCTTGTGCTCTCCTGAAATAGCCACAAAGATGTGGCTCAAGTGGGCAGTCAAGAGAGAATTGCAGCCCAGAATATCAATGCCTTTGTGTTGATTTTTTTTTTTTCCCCGCTGAACTTGACATTTCATCTTACTAGGACCCAGCAAAGGGAATTTTGCTAGGTCCTAATTACTGTGAGTCTTTTTTTCTCACTGAATAGCAGATCTGGCATCGCTCTATGTTATTTTTTTAAAGTTATTATTCAGCAATGATCTTTTCCTGCTAAGGATGAGGGGACCTGTAAACTCTACTGAACTGATTTTACAAACTCAAAGTCCTTGGAGTTTGAAGATAACCTGCTGCCATACACAATCTGAAAAACACTCTTAAATCCTGGGTCAGGTTGGAAAATCATGCTGTGGAACAAATAAATAAAAGCTATAACAATAGAATACTGTTTGAGTGATTTTTATCTGCCATCCAACTTTGGAGGTCTTGTACTTTCAGGTTTCTTTCCACAGCTGGGAAATCTCACAATGTGTATTAAACAAATGTTAGACTTAAATTCTGTAGCTAGAACTTTAAGAAAAAACAATAAATAATGCAAGACTCATGATAAAATCATGAAACGTAATAAAAAACATGAGAGAGGGCAATGTTCTTATGGTATTAGTATAAAATCACAGGTTGAATCACCTTTTTCTAACTCCAAGCAAGGAAGTTTATTACAAAAAATACAAACTACCCTATCCTTAAGTGTACCTTACCCCTACCCTTGATGCAAAGTGTCTGCTTGAAAGATGGTTCCTTGCCTGTGCTCTACTGATGGTCCACAAGGTCACGGCAACTGATCCAGAGCTCACTGGTCCCAAGTTCAAGAGGGCTGTGCTAAATGAACATCTAATCCCTGCAATATTTCCATGACCATTCCCAGTTCATTACTTGATAGTCCAGATGCGTCCCTTACAATATACCAGGCTGTGCTGCTAACCCGTGAAAGTTGTGTTAAGCCATGAGAGAAATTTCTGGGCAATTAATGGCTTGACTCTTTCCCTTATCTCCTTCTTGAAAAGCTTTCTGCTGCAAATTTAAATAACCATTTTCCTATCCTCAGAACCATCCTGAGCAGCTCTGTGATTGAATGGGTCCTACACAAAATCCTGACCTGGGTGTAAGGGGTTCCAGGCATAGAAATACAAATGTAAGCTAGGAGACTAGACCTGGAAGTAAATAGGCTACTTTTTGCCTGATTTTAGGTAGATAATTAATTCCACTGCAGCTCACACTGGCTGTCTGGTGGATTAGGGCAAGAAAATATATTTTGTGAGCTGCACTGGACACAAAAAAATGACCAAGTTTACCCCACATATCGGTATGTGCACTGCAGGCATCTTTGCATGATTTGATTCCCAGAGCATTCTCTACAATGAATGAAAGCATCCTGAAAGCTGGAATCTGCAGTGCGAAAGACATCAGTTAAAATAATGTCAATTTGGGAAATCCTTCCTTCACTGTATCTGGGATATGGGCTGACTGATTTGAGACCAGAGTGTGGACTTTCAGCCTTTATGAAACATTTGCAAGTGCAAAGTGAATAAAAAGAGGCTTAAGCGTCAAACATTGGATTTGGTTTTGCCAGCTCAGTTACCACAGTATTTTATGATATTGGTCCTTGCAGCTAGCACTGCATTTCACTCTTTTTCAAGTCTCTTACGCTGTGAATGGCAGCAAATTGCAGAAGAAGATGCCCATCTTCTGCCATTTTTGTTGTTCCAATTCCTTTGCTTTTATTTTTAAAGGACTTCACGGCAGCATCTTGATGAAAGTTTTGCAATTAAAAAAAGAACCTTTTTTCTTTTATCTATTTACTAGGGAGTTAGAAAGGTACAAATTCTGGGGTGCAAATTGCCCTGTGGTTGTTTTTTCCCATCAGACATGGCAATGTGCTTCTGCGAGAGGTGAGCCAGCATCCAGAAATGGGAGCCCATAGCTGGGATGATCCATGAGCCCCTTTGGATAGCATGAGAGCATTCCTTTTTTTGACTCAAAGGCTTTTATTAGTGCCATTGGGCTGTGGAAGGGGAGCCAAGGCAGGGAAGGTCAATGAGGAATGATTCATGGAGAGTGCTGAAGATATCTGAAAATAAAACCCAACAACAGACCCTGGGGCTTGCTGTCTCCCTGAATTTCAGAGGTTGACATGCCAGGAGGTGAGAGAACTGCACAGCCCACAAATCCTTCATTGGGTGCCAAGCTGCATCAGGTCTTATTTTTCTGCTCCCTGCAGATGCAGAAGGGCATTAAGCCCTCGTAGCAATTCTGTCCAGCTGCTGGGCAGCCTGCCATCTAAAGAAAGAGCGAGGTCAATGTGCCTACCCTTATCTGACATGCTTGTCACCTTGTGGCTGTGCCACAACGATACTCTGCAGACCTTCAGTGATGAAGCCTTCAAATGGAAGCAACCGATGGGTTATTTGCTTTAGCTTGGTGTCAGATGGGTCTCTTCGTCTTTTTGAATTTGCTCACTGAAAAAGAGCTCAGATTAGCCTGCTGGGAAACAGCTGCTGGCAGAAAAGCCCAAAATTTCTCTGCATCAGCAAAAGGATCAACAAAGACCAAGGGATTTGTTGTAAGCAGAGGAAGCCTCATGACCTACGTGCTTTCTGGCTCTGTTGTGGGCTGCCAGCCTGGCTGTGGCGTAGGTGCCAATGGTGGGACTCATCTGACTGAAAATGTGTGTCCACAAACATAAGAGGTAATAGACAAAAGATAATTCTATCAGTGTTTCTTTGGGTGTGATGTGCCAACCCAATAGAGCTGAGAGAAAATCAGACCTTGAAAGGACCTGTTTCTCTGCACTGACTGCAAAATAGTCCCTGGGAGAATCAGCTCACTTGGAGACCTCTGTCCTGAAGATCTCTAACATTAGAAAAGTTGACCTCATCCTTTTGCTGTTTGCAGTGGAAATATCCTCATACGACAGTGCTCAAAACAGCTAATGGCCTGTAGGGGCACAGTTTGTCAGACCAAGTGTAGGTGCCTGTTTTAGGATGAGAAGAAACACTGCTTAAGCTCCACTCCCATATGAAGGAATCCCAAGGTGACTGGATCACATGGAAGTAGCATCATTGTAGACAGGCAACTGAGTAGGAAGGGCGTATTTAACCTGATCTCTGCCCCTGAGCAAGAAAGCTTTGGAGAACATGGCTGAGAGAAAACAACATAGATACTGGGAAAAAATTTGAACTTCTTGGTTGGACTGGGCCTGTCCTGAAAATCATGTAGACCTACTTCTGCAGACCATTCCCTAATTTACCAGTGCCTGTAACTGAGTAGATAGTGCCAGAGACTGACTCCACCATCTAGGAAATATCTCAAATGGAAACTACCCTGACATCAGCAAGTGATCAGGCAGTCAGGGCATCGGCTCACTGACCCAAACTTGTTAGGATCCACGCATCCAGTGTGGAAAGAAGCATTTCAACAGCTGTGAAGCTTTTGATGGGTAGGAAAGCCATGCTCTACTCCTTGATTAACAACCTTTTGCCCATGTTTATTTTGGAGTTGCGTTTGAGCAGCCAACATCCCCCCTGCTGCTTACGTGGTGATGGGAGACCTCCCATTTTGCTCTGTGCCCTCATGGGCTATCAGAAGTGGATTTCCAGATCCCCATGGCATAGTGTGCCCCTTCATACCCTGCCAGTAGGGAGGTGATGGTCTCTCATTTAGTGTGGCGTGGACTCCCTGGGTATCACTGAACACACCTGTGTGAATAACCACAGCCTCCCTGCTGCCTCTGTCTGCAATGGCTAGTTCAAAGCCAGCTTGCTATCAAGCCATCGTTGCAATCTGTAAGGTAGATGTCCCCATGTGGCCCAAAGGGATCATTATCCTTTAAGTGAGGCAACCTTCTCCCCTTGTCAAACAAAACCAAACAATATTGCTCAATTTCATCTATAAATCCCCACTTCATCACTACGCGTGACTCCCTCTCCACCCAGGCCAGTACAGTGTTCATCCCTCTCACTCCTGGGAGTGATAAAAGCATTAATTTATGAGGAAAGGATTATGACTGAACGGCGGCCATGCGTGACTTGAGAATCAAGTCACTACAATAATTGATTTTTCCTCTTTCTCTCCTGTCTGATACCCATCTCTCAGGCTGGGCCTTTTGATTTATAACATTATTATTAAAAACAAATAAGTTCCTCCAATTACTATTTCAATAACCTATTGATTTTTCCTGACTCTTGTTCCATGCACTGTTCATCCAGTGCTACACAGCTTGCACTTTGTTTTGATATATGTATTCTCAAACGGATGCCTTCCTCTGGGATGAATCATCCTGCCTGACGCAGACATTAATAAACTATGAAGCATGGAGGGGACATGGAGGTGGAGGATCAAGGAAAGGTAAGTTCAGGGTAGAAATCAGTTATGGGTTGTGAGGGAGCTGCTGTCGTCCTGTAATGGATTCGTTCAGTGTCTGCACGGCAGTGGGTTGTCAGAGATTGTGATGGGATGCCCACGTTCACAAGGATGTTGCCAGACCCTGTGATCTTTCTTGAAGGTCCGTTGTTTCCTTTTGAGGACACTTCTCCATTTCTGTATCTCCAGATTGCTCTTTTTAGGATGATAGGATTACATCCATTGTCAGTTCAGTGAGGTGAACCTTTGGATGACTGACATTATTAACCCAAGAGTGGGAGAAGTCTTCATTTTCTCCGTTAGTTTAGAAAGAGATGAGTTCCACCTCTGCAAGTAGATCTGTTTTAGATTACAAAACAACAACAACAACAAAATCCAACTAGGAAAACCACAAATCTCTATCAACGCCTCTTTTGCTGTCTTACTACATTTTGCCTCCACTATCGGAGGTATGCCAGGAGAGGGTTTTAATAAAATATGACAGTTAATTCTGTTACCTTTCTGGCACCGTGTAGCACACTAAAAAAAAAAGGGTACTTTATGACAATGTAGGAGAAGGTTTTATTGGCAACTTTCTCTGAAAATATGTCAGCCACGCACGAAATACTCATTTAAAGTCCTGAGCGTGCTACTGAATGAAGACATATGTGCAACAGGGAATATGGCCAAAGCAAGCAATATCTAGAATATCTGATTCACCAAGTTCTAGTGCCATTAAATCATCTTGCAAATCTTGAGCTCAGGTTTCAATTCTTTAGCTTAAGGAAGAAGCCTGTTCTACAGGATTTCTGGCAATAAATTGAAGTATTAATGAAAGAAGCATAGGAAACACCTACTATTTTCTGGAAGCAGAATTTTTTAAAGCTTCTACATATCCTGCCCAGTAACAAAAGCCACATTTTAATTATCCCCAATTATAGCTGCTGTGATTCAGGGCTTGGATCAAAGCACTCCAAAGTCAACCAGAGTCATTTCACTCACTTCGCTGTTCTTTGTATGAGGCTGTATACGAACACTTTCCATCTTCAGATAGCACTGCAAACCTGAAATAATGTTCCCTATTCATCACATGAAAATATTCCGTTAAGGGAATGATAAGGTTGCCAAGAACATTCAAAAGGGCAATGCCAGCCTTTGAGGTGCCTGAACAACGTTAATAGACAACCCTGGTGTGAATTCATTTTTATGAGAGGTTCAAACAAAATCCTGTCTGCAGGAAGTTCTTAGCAGAGACTGGAGTAAGGCCCAATTATAGTTCCCGTGTGATAAATGCAAAAATAAAGCCATTTCACTTCTTAAAACAGTCTTGCCTTTTCAATAACTTGTGCTGGGGGGGGTTTCAATATGTTGATGTTCCTGTAGTGCAAATGGAAGCTGGAGATGTTGGTCCTTAATCTGTGAAGACTTTACACTGTCCCTTGAGGAGCTGGGAGCTCTGGGAAGCACTGAAGAGGCTGGGGCAAGGGGGCTTGTGAAGTCCTGAAGCCTCTGGTTCTTAAGCCCAGGTTTGAAAATACACAAGGGAAGGGTAGGCTGGGGCAATAAATGGAGTTCTCCCTTCTGACAGCGGCTCTGAAAAATTCTACTTTTCACTCCAAAATGAATTTTCCTCCCTAAGAAAACTGGATTTACCTATGGATCAGAAATGTTGAATTTCAGCTTTGTTTTTGTACATTCTCCTTCAGTGGTAAGGGGCATTGCAACCTCTCTTTACCAATGTTTGAACTTGTGAGGGAGCTCATCTTTATCGCATCAGAGCACCTTATGGACACCAGTTAACCTGTCCCTGTGACACTGGGGATATCACTGGCATGTTACACTGGATACTCCTCAAGCTATTCTGTCTTGCATTTCCTTGTGTTGTTTTTGTCCTGTACATTCATTTATTGCCTTTTACTCTTGGCTTTTTGGGGGTAGCTCTGCATTTTCACAGCAACCCATTTGGACAACCAGATCCATGACATGAACCTGTTGCTTCCTAAATGCAAATCTTTAACAGTTATATCAGCGGCAAAATCCTCCAATGAGTAAGTTACATTTTAAAGAACTAAAACCAGAGACATAAAGCATGATCAACTTGTACCAGATGAGCAAAGATGTTTTTGGGTGAGCATGGAATAAATGTGGAAAGACAGTCCAGTAGGTTGAGCACTAGCCAGTGAATAGGAGACAGTGATTTCCCTTCATTTCTGTACTTTCACAATCCTTTTCTGAAATTTTTGACAAGGCATTCTTGTCTAGAGCTCTCAAGGGTTCAGGGGCATCAGCTTACAGCTCTTGGGATTCTTACAGTGACCCCTTCTCACAGCCATGAGGTTTCTTCTCCCACTGCAGAGTTCACTCTGGAGTATGTGTCACAGTTGGTAGCCCAGCTGACTAAGTAAAACTTATTTAGGGTGGCTCAGCAGCTGTTACACACAGCTAGGAATGGATATTGCAGAGGGATGACAGCGAGGACTGCTCCAGCTGTACCAAGACAAGCCATGCCTACTGAGAAAGCAGAGCTCTAAAGTGATTAATCCCACAATTAGACGCTACAGAGTTTCTCAGCAACCCTGCTCTGAAGACACCCAAATTTTGCCAGGGCCATGTGCAAACCAATGGGACTTGAGTCCACACTACATAGGTCTGTCTCTGCTATGGTGATCATTGCATGATTGACACCAGTATGCCCACAAATCTCCTGGTGTAGAAGGATGTGAACTTTGGCAGTTGCTGCTCCCAGTATATCTTACCTCATTCAGATGTGGTAGTAACTATTCAGAAAGAGGGAAAATAAATCTGTTGATGCATGTGTTTCTGAGCGAGAACAAGCAACCATCGTGTTAGCAACAGAAACGACAGTGTAGCAGGTTCTTGGTGCTTTGGATGAAATTCCTTTTCCCTACATCAGGTATCTACAGTGTAGGGTCTCCATCTGAGCTACCTTTCTTGGTTGTTATTACTGTCTGTACTATTGCAGTCTCTAAGTCAGTGCCGTTTAGGCCATGAACCATCTAACAAAACATGAGGACCTACTCTGCTCTTTCAATCTAGCCAATTTCTAGACAGTGTTCCTGTTCTCTTTCACCCCAAACATTAGGTACCTAAATCACTTTGGGTTATGATGTATAACTTCTCTCTACTTGCCATGTGGAATGAAGATTCTGGTTTTATGCATCGAACACCTTGTGTACAGCTTTCAGGCAGCCAGGGACTCTAATCTGCCAATGGCTTGGGGATGGGAAGGATAGGGAAAGGAGGCATTGCAATATTGTGCACTCGAGTTCATAGGTGCACTGAGCCTGCATTGAGTTCTTCAGCTGTGAATCAGTGTTGATGGTAACTGGTCTCATGAGGTAGCACACACGAGTCAAAAGGAATTGTTTTAAGAAGGGGTTACCATCATGAACAATCGTTATGAAAACTTAGTTAGACCCAAACTCACACAACCTTCTTTGCTCCATGTCCCATTCTTTCCTTGATTAGTCTGAGAACAAGGAAAAGTTTGAGCTAGTGCCTGTCCTTTGCAAAGTCACTGCTGACAGTACTTCCCATTTTCAGGCGCTTTCTGAATGCGAAGATTTCCAGCAATAATTGGTTTTCTCATTAGAAAAAAAAAATATTCTGAAACTCCTACCATTCCTTCTCTCTTTCCTTTGATCCTCTTCTCACTTTTCATCCATTTATTTTGATAGACTTTAACATTAAAATGGTTTATATCAGGAGGAATATAGTAGCCTGCTGAAGCTCTCTTAAGGTCTATGTGAGCAACACTTGCATAGAGTGGAGCTAAGTGGCAGGCTAATGGTTTATCATCGCAACTGTGTAAGAATGCTATGAATGCCTCCTTATAGTTTTTATTTCCAAGCCATTATCGTATACATTTCTGCTAAATCAAGAAAATGATGAGTCCTTTCCTAACCTGACCTTGGAAACCTGCCAGTAAATGGGAAACCTGTGATAAGGGCAGCATCGTCTTTCAGAAGAGCATTTGCTTCTGAGAAGGGAGAAGTGCAGCTTCCAGACAGACTGATACCAACAAAAGGAAGATGAAAGCATGGGTAGTCATCTGCCTTGCTATTTGCATGGTGGGAAACAAGGCTTTAAAGGGTACCTGGAGGAAAGCCTTCAGGGAGGAGAATTAGAAAAGGTGAAAGAGATTGATCCAGGATGAAAAGATCACAGGCTGCAGTTGGCATCGCCATGCAAGGTAACGAGAGGCTGATAAGGGGCCCTCAGTGCTTCACCTTCTCTTTTGCCCTTCCCTAATCTTGTAGCCATGGAGAAAAAGTGTTTTCACGCTGCTAGGTGGAGTACGGACAGGTGGATTATACTAGGTTGCAACCCTATCACCCTTGATTTGCTCTTCAGCTATCATGCATCTAAATGTCAGCTCACACATAGCCATTGGTCTTCATGTATTAGGAAAAAATTGTCCTTTATTTGCATTGCAGTTGGTCCATGAGGTACCCTTCTCCTCCCCCATATTTGTGATGCATCCTTGCCCAGAGAAACCTTCACAGATTCAACTACTCATGGCAGAAACATCTGAAGACCTAACAGGGATCTTCTTGTGCTGGGTACTGTCGCCTTCAAAGTTCTTACCACCCAATGACACTCAGGAAGATGAGAAGGACAAGGCACCACGATGAGGCAGATCAGTAGAAGAATGGTAGAGATGGAAAGACATTTGTTCAGTGATATGAAGAGAAATATGTACCTCAATTCAAGTCCAGTTTCACCTTACAGGGCTTCATGTACCTGTCTAGGGCAGCTAAATGAGATATGGCTACTCCTACAGGCAACGAGGTGCTAAGTAGCTTCAGAGAGTGATTTGGACCTTAGAAGACTAAGTAGCCCCTTGGGTAGCCATTTCTCTCAACTGTGCAGAAGCGGAGTTTAGGGTGAGCACAGTCTTGACCTAGGTGCTTGGTGGTAGATAAATGAATGCTCAGGTCCACTTTTACATTCCAAAGTCCATGTATCGGACATTATATATTAAATTGTACTACTTCTTTCAGAGGAAGTCCGCTCTTCCTGTTGCATTGTGGACCTCAGGCACTGTAAGGAATTTGTGGAAGTTTTTATGGGCATCAGTTTTCCCCACATCTCTTCTCCCACCCGTCCTACCATACCTCTCTATTGAAAAGCATTCTCTCCAATTAAGATATAAAGTTAAGGCTTAGTGGAAGAATTATTTTTATTACCAACACAGTTTGTGACTCGTAAAATTGCAACAACTGCTCTGCTTCATGTCAAGGGGGGGTAATTAACCAAGATCATCTATAGCACCAGGTGGTGATTCATTCAGAAAAGGAGCTAGTATAGCAGAGCTCAAGTGCCCACTGGACAGTGCTGTATATTTCACAGCCCATGAAATATATCCAATGTTGTTTTTTATTCCCCAGCAAGCTAGTAAGTTGTTTTTAATAGGGCTTTAAATATTTTTTAATTGGCATTTTATTTTTCTCTAGGAAATATGCAAAGAGGCCAATGGCAAAATGGGACAGGATCGCTTTTACTACCATCATCTCTCTCGTGAGATCGCAGGGAGAATATCAATCCCACCGTCACGTGCAGAGCGAAGGGAGCAGGAAAAACTGGATGGCAGATAATCTGCACTAGATTTTAGGAAGCTGAGGTCCTGTGCTGACCACGTGAGCTTGTTTTGCCATGCTCTGGTCACGAACGAGTGCAGCATGAAAACCAAGTGATTGAGTTAGTGTGGGGTTGGTTCTAGGCTAACACACCCCGCAGTTTTCTCAGGCTGATTAGCAGAAACCCAGCACTTGTAAATGCAATCATATGGCATCCTGCTTAGGATTGGTCTCCTGGTTTAGGGCTGAGTGTTAGAGCACTATGAAAACCTTTGGGAATAAGTTTGTTCTGAGGTGATTACCTAAACCTACCTGATGTCTGGTTTTGCCACAGCAGAACCTGTTTTCAGTGTATTGAAACCTACCTTGATACTTCTTTACTGTGAGGGTGGTGAGACACTAGAACAGGTTACCCAGAGGAGTTGTGGATGCCCCATCACTGGAAACGTTCAAGGCCAGGTTGGATGGGGTTTTGAGCAACCTGGTCTAGTGGAAGGTGTCCCTGCCCATGGCAGGGGGGTTGGAATTATATGATCTTTAAGGTCCATTCCAACCCAAACCATTCTATGATTCTATAATTCTACTGGAATGTCATCTGGTTCCAGGGTGTCTTTTTGTGGTACTGAAATAATTTGTTGCAGTACAAGAACTTGTTTTCTAGACAGATGTACAGGGTTCTGGTCTCTTTCTTCCTTGAAAATTAGCCATAGTTATTATTACTCAAAACGAGATGCAAACAAACCTATCAACTACTTGATTTCTGAAGTTTTATTTCCAAACAATTCAGAGACATTCTTTCTCTCTTTTGACCATGAAACAGGCCTTCACAATTTCCAGATTCAACCCACACTCCTGCCAGGAGTGTTGTCTCCCAGCCACTCAGGACTGCTCTCGATGAACACAGCTTTGAATAATGGATATATTTGGATATAGTGGAATAATTTGAATAATTCGTTTTGCACCCACTGATCAGACCTTCACCTGCCCCAACCGTTCATTTATATCTATAACCACCACCCAGCTCAGATGTCTGCTCCAAAACATGTCATGGGAAAGGCAGTGGTTGACTGTGATAGGTAGTATATGCTTAGGAAACCCCCTTTTCTGTTAGGATCACAAGATAAAAAGAACTTAATATTTGGTAGACAGAGTGTGAGACACTAGCAGAGTAATTTCCATGGCCTTCCCTTTCTCTTATTTTCTGAATGCAAAGGATACTAATGTAAATTTTGTAGGCATGCTGTAGAAAAAACATTTGCTGAAAACCCCTCCAGCATGCACAGATTTAAAGGATAAATAGGCAGAACAAAATTTCCCAGGACAGTTTTCCTGGGAAAAGTTGCACCCCAGAAAACTCTTATTTTATAAGGAGGCCCACCTTCTATGTTGGCCAATGGTATAAAGTGCGGATGTACTCCATAACAATTTTAACATTGAATGATTTGTTGGAAAAGTAGTTATTGCTGGGGGTGGGATTCAGGTGCCTTGGCATAGCTGCCAGGTTCCAGCTTGGACACCCAAGAGCATGTGAGACACAGGTTAAGTTGATATGACTTAGGATCACACTCCTCTGCTTTGGTGCCTGGAGGACAGGAGATATCCCTGGGGCATCTCATTTGTCTCTGGGTGCTCTGAATCATGCCCAGACTGTCTCATTAGACTGACTTTAAGAACCAACACATCACAGCATTGGAGTACTTTGATGGTGCTGGTGGCCTTTTAATGATTTTAAATCCAAGGTTGGCTAAAGTTAGAACACACAAAAGGGCCAAAATAGACACCAGAGTTACAAAGGTTTATAAACCCACAGGTTTTCAGAAATTAAAAAATTACCAAATGCATGTACTTTATATTATTAAATTGTAACCCAGAGGGGTGCAGCTTTCTTCCCCGAATGAGCTGATGAACCAGGAGACCCTACAGGCTTTCTGGAGGGGTGTCATCTCCTTAGCTATTCTCAGGATCTGACATAAGGGAACTTCCTTTTTATTGCTCTCTCTGGGGATTACTCTGGTTTAAAACTTCCTATCTCGGAGATTTTAAAGTTGAATGACCTTCCTGTTACCAGTTCCCTGTTTTCCCTTCCAGTTTTAGAAATGCTCATGTCCCTTGGTGATAGTGAAAAGCAGTTACCTTCTGCCTGGGGATTAAACAGAGCCTGCTCAGGAATTCAGCTAAAATATTGGTAAACTCTTCCTCCAGAGTGAAGGGAAATGCCATTCCCCACCTGTTACAGCAATGTCCAAACTTCTGGGAAGTTTATCTATGCAGTGAAGCTTCTGGTTTATGCACACATGAGGACAGGAATAGTGTCTTGTAAGAATGTGTACGTCAAAGTAATGTTTACAGATTGTTGCTGCCCTGAACTGACCCTAAGCTGTTTTGTAGAGCTTGGCCCCATGGTTGGTTAGAGGACGTGGAGAAATTGCAATGTATCCATATCAGTCAGAAAAAGTGACAGCTGCTTCTGTCTCTGCTCCTGAACTGAGCTGTGACTTCTGTGCAACCATTTCACCCCTCCTGGGCTTTGACTTTGCCGTTCACTTACCATGCTTTGATAATTGCTTTGAAAGCTATGATGAAAGGAGCTACCTGGCTGCAGGCTGTCACTGACGATTTATGTTGTGTGTTAAATGTATTGGCTTTTAACGCTCTGCAGCAGCCTCACCCCCCTACACCTTCACCCCCATTCAATAGCTTGGCAGCTGGGAGAGTGACTTTTTAAAGTATGGTTGGTATTATAACAATTTCATCAACTCTCCGAGATAGTAAACAGGTAATTGAGTTTGGTTGCTCTCTCCTGTCCTCACGTTGCCTCTGTGCTCCACTGACCTTGGCGTTTCTCTCTTAGAAGAACATCAGCTGGAAATGAAGGTCAAGGGCTTAGGAAGATGTCTTCTTCCATGAGCACCACGGATCATGGCCATCACACAGGGGATGTTGCTATCTCACACATCACACTAATTTCCCCCTGGTGTCCCAGGGCATTTTCTGTAGGGTATATTTCTTGGGCTAAGCCAGAGCTGTCTCTTATTATTTGACTCAGAAGAACAGGCATGTCAGGGATCTGATGATCATCTACGATTAGGAAACGCAGCACACATGATTTCATGCACTGGGAATCAAAAGAGTTAAGTCTGGAAGAGTCTAAATGAGCAGGACTCAGCCAGACCCCTGCGGGGGACTGATGGGCAAGAAATGACTTTGTTGAAGCATATTTCATCTCCCATTAACAAAAATGAGGCACAGCTCTACTGTGTAATCATTTGTACCTCCCTGGTACATCCAATTTGATGGGTATCTCAACGATCAGTTTAGCTGGTGAGCAATTAAAGTCTAATTTGCATCTGCACATGAGATTAAAATGTTGGATGGATTAATTTTTAAAAGCTGCTTCCTTTCATAGAAGACAACATTAACTGATTGGATGTATACATAGTATGGGATAACATTTCTCCTTACAAAGAGAGAGATGCTGCCACGAAACTCAAGAAAATCTCTGCTTTGCTCAGCACACTTATCTCAGGTGATAAATGTTTTCACCAGCTCTGCTAGGTAAAGATAAGGCTTGTTGCATGACTTCATTCCAGTGAAACTCTTAAGTACCACAATATATAGAATTTATCATCCACATAAGTTGCAATGAAGCAATTTTCATGCTGACCTGCGTTAAATATATTGACTTGAGTATATGTTGCAGCATAAGGAATAGAGCTTCTCCTCCAGTAACACACATGTCTGCGTTTGTGTTAAAGAGCTGTGAAAATGCTACTAGCAACCCTGGGATTGAGCTGGGTGGAGTATTCCCAGGCAGAACCTGTTTGTGCAGGAAAACATGTCGATCTGCCAGCAGTGAAATGGCAGGTGGGAAAAAAGCAGTTTTTTCATTGCGAAAAATATTGGGCAAGATTATTTTTTATATGCTGCAACGCCCGGTGGAGCTGTGCCCAAGAAAACATTAAAAACTCCATTTGCAGGGCTGAAGTGACTGCGTGTTTTGTCAATGGAGCAAGAAGAAGAAAAAGAAGAAAAATATACATGTAAACAGAATAAAAAGATTTTGTTAAAAGCTGAGATGGAAAAACAAGTTTCAAAATGAAAATTCGGTTTGATCCCCCACACTTTTGAAGAGCTGAAGGATTCCCATTCCACAGTAATTTTCATGATTTTGTATTTTTGACCCAATTTGGATAAGAAAAATGTAAAATCCTGACTTTTCTTTTCTGGTAGGGATCCAGTGGTTTCCTAGCAGTAACTGGGATATGTATATGTTTACATGCAAACACACACAACCACACAATGAAGAGACCCAGCACATTCTCTCCGTCAGAAGTTCTATGTATAGCCAGCCCAGTTTATTAAATATACTGGACTTTAAATATAGATTTTTTTTTGAGTGTGCCAACTTGTCACAACTGCCACTCCAACAAGAGAAGCTATATAATTTTTTTTGCTCTGCAGACTAAGCAGTTTCAGGCCATATAGGTGCCTGGATGAAAGATGTTCCGAGTCAGCAAGGTGCTGCTACAGCGTTTTGCAAGGGGTTTTCTCCTGCTGGCAAAGCCAGGTGAAATGTGGTCCTGGCTTTTTGGGGCTGTCTGTGTGCCATGTAGAGGCAGCTGTCTGTCTTTGATGGGTCTGGGAATGATGCCTCTTAATATCAAATTCTGGGTGTTTTAAACACTAACTTGGCATGTAGAAGTGGAGGGACTTCTGCAAAATAAGGATGTACCTACTGTACTTGGGTTCATCCCAACCAAACCTGCCTGCCAAGCTGAGCAAAGCTGAACGCTGGTGAAATGCAGCCACTCTTGGCTCATCTCCATCTGAACTTTGAATCTTAGGGGACCATATCATGACTGAAGGCTGGAGATGGGATTATCACTTTGGTCCTTAGTGAGAAGGATGGACCACTGAACACCTCTAGGCTTGGGCTTTAGAAGGTCTCAGGTGAGCACTCAGTTCCAAGTGGATGGGATAAATCATTTAATCACAGCAATCAATGGGATAATATTCCCTTTATTTGTACACAGGGTTAGCTTAGAAACATTAATATCCTCTATCAGTGGAGTGCACTCTGTTGAAGAACTTAACACAATGACGATGTAGACAATAAAAGATTTGCTTCTGGTGTAAGTATTAAGGATATGTTTCTTTCTGTTCACATGTATGGATGTTTATGCAAAAAAGTCAAGGCCAGCCAATATGAAACCTTGAGTATGAAACTTATGTAGCAGCCTAATCCCTTTCTTTCCTTCCAGGGTTTTCATGATAGGTGGATAGCAGGAGGAAAGTGGAAAAAAAACCCAACCAAACAAATCAACAAACCAAGCCTGAAATTCACAATGTCCTTTAATTATGATATAACAATGTTAATGACTTCTTGGTAATAGCTTGGGAAATTAATTAGCATATTGTTTGCAAAACAGAGCACACCATTTTTCTTCCATTTTCACTTTTCTCATGGTGTTATGGTCTGTGATGCTATCAACACTCATGTCCAATCTAGTTAAAATTGCAATAACTCTTGAGAAACAATGACTTAGAAACCCCCCTGAATGTAGATTAAGAGAGGCTGATACCTCTCAAGGTCATGCAACTCTTCTGCTAGGTATTTCTAATTTGCCTATTAAGAAAATGCATGTGTGCATGAGACTTTCCCTACCCTGGGACTTCTTCTTCCTGACTTCTGATCATGAAAGAGGTTTTCCAGACACATTCATGAATCATCAAGGTTTTTAAAGGGACAACACTTCAGTCCACAATGGAAATTTCCTTCCAGACCACCTTGGTAAGTGCTGGTAATAGGAAATTTGACATCCTTCCTACTAGATTTTGGGTTGCTCCTGCATAATATTAGGAAAGATCAGCTCCGAGGAGCAAAATGGACTGTTTGGTTTGCTTGAAAAAAATCCAGTAACCCGAATTCATGCCTATCCATGCAGCAAAAGTAATCTCAGACTCTGGTATTGTTTCAGTGGTAACCTTGGGAGGGAAGTGAAGAAAGATCAGGTAGGAAGACTACAAAGTTTTGTATGGAATAACAAATATTGAACAATCCGGTTCCTAAGAAGGTTAGGATAAAAGGCATTCGGAGCTGTGGGAATAGGATCCCAAACCCATAATATCCCCAGTTAGGAAATTCTTTACTGGTGTATCACAGAATCAGAAAAGACAGAAGGTCTTATCATATTTTGCCTTTTTTTTTTTTTTTTTTGAGATATAGGGAGCAGTCAGCAAGTTCCTTTCTTAAACCATTCTAAAAATACATCGAGCACAATTGCACCTCCACCTTTACTTTGCTGATTGGGAAATGGACAAAATGACACCAAATTCAGTTCCCTCCTTAAAGCAACCTTCAGCCTAAAACCTCTCTCCTCCCAGCAACTGTTCTCACCTGTTTTCTACCCGGGCATCATAAATTAGTATTTTCCATAGGGATCCACAGAGAACTGCTAACTCGGTACAGCTGGTTGCAGAGCAGGGCACTGCCATGTGCCGAGGAGTTTGTCTCTTTATTGGCACAGACATTAAAGCAAATGCAAGTCAAGTCTTCAAGGTTCAAGAGCATGTGGCACCAAACCCAGGTCCCAGAGCTCATCTCGCAGCTCGGCTGCCCCCGTCTTTTGCTCCATCCGTGTTGCTCACAGCCAGATTGGTGACCAGCGATGCCTACACTTAGGCAGCTGGACTGAGGCTGAGACGTGTCTCTCAAGATGAAGGATAATCAACTGGGATGAGATACATCATATTGGAGACTCCCAAATCCCAGCCTTTGAGGACGTTCTGATTTAAATCAGCTTCTTACAGCTGTTCACATTCCCTCAAGCCCCCCAAATGCCCTGTACGGGGAGATTTAATAAGGGTAAATCTTGCTGCAGGAAAAGTAGGGCCAGCACACCCCGTCCCCAGTCACTTCTGCCAACTTGAGACAGGGTTCAGAGTCATGGAAGTGCCTCCAGGTGCATTTCTTGAGGAGCGGATGGGAGAAGTTACAGCTCTGCACCTGCAGTTATTTGTTCTAAGTACGTTTCAATTTCCATTTAATGGGGAAGGAAACATCCTGCTATCTCTCAAATTTGCCTTTGATTGCCTTTTTTTCTTTAAAGATAAGTAGTAAATGAAAATGCATGCCATCCACTATGAACAAAATGATACAACATCCTGAAAAGTTAAATGCACCAAAATATCACCCCTGCATAGCTCTTGCTACGGACAGCAATTCTGATCTTAGCTTTGCCGGGGGGTTGCACCACTGGGCTGATGCAATCCAGACACTTTTAATTACCTGTATTCATATCAGTCAGATGTAGCTAAAAGTTTGCAAAAAGCCCGAGCAAAATCTGATTTTGCACCTGAAGGATTAGGGTGACCTTGGGGCTAGGTTGCTCCTGCAACGGGAAAGGGAGGAGAAAAGCCAGGGACCGAGGAAGGTCATGGATCCATTGGGAAAGCCCAGCATAGCAGGGGTCGGGAAAGGGTTGGGGGATGCTCCTGATGGAGAAGAGGTGAGAAAGTTGAGGGATGTGGGGGGATATTTACGGCTCTTATGCCAGAAGCATGTCCTACTTGCTCCAGGCTCTACCTTGGGTGCAACAGAAAGCAACTTGACTTGCCAGCATTTTACCACGGCAAAAGTCTGTGTTGAGAACTGTAAATATTTTGCTGCCCCACAAAGCTGTTCCATCCACAGGGAACTGTGTCTGAACTAATTAACACTACCGTTAGGGATGGGTTTAGGGTTGCTGTAATGCTTTTAGGTCCCCAAGAAGGATCTCTGTGTCATATTGCCCCATGCCCTTTGGATCACTCTTAGCATATCTGCTCTTTATCATCTTTCCTTGAGTATCTGCCACTAGTCACTGTCAGGGTGGGATGCAGAGCCAGATGGACCTTTGATTTGTCCAGTCTGTCTGTCCCACCCTCCATTGCGCACTGAGTCAAAACGATTTACACAGTCATTCCCACGCTTTACAGCCTTGTTCCTTGGCCTGAATGCCATTCCTGCAACCTTGTTGGGGCAAGCCCTTTGCAGTTCCGCTGGAGTCCTCTTGCCACAGAGAGGAAAGGAGAAAAGACCCTGTGTAGCTCTCAGGGATCTGAAGTGTCTAGACTGGTGTAACAAGGAGTTTTGCAATAAAAGCCAAGAGATGTATTTTTGGAAGACAGAAGTTCCTCTGAGCGTACCCAGCAGAACAAATTTTAACAATCACTTGACAAAATCTCCTAAATTAAATTTCAGATTAAAAACCTCATGGAAATTAAACTGATAATCCATGCATTAGAAACAAAGTAAATCAGGCTGCTTGAGAAGCACTTTCTAAAGAGGAAATCACAGCCCCGCATCTCTAATCTGTGAGTTATCGACATGCTGGTGCAGTGGAACTGGAAGACCTTCAGATCACAGAACAATTCTCTATTCTCAGACTCCCTGTCTGTAATAATGGTTTCATTCCCAGCTTGTCTGCACAGAGATGTTCAGAAAAATCCATCTACGTCAAGAGAGATCAGAACAGACTCACTACCTCCTGTCGCAAAGTTTGCAGTCTGGCATGAGTTTGCTGTGGCTGTAACTATGCATCTACATGGATCGCTGTGCTCTGTGCATCCCCTCCAGTCTAAAGGTTTTTCTATTAAGCCTGCTGGAATTGGATTCACTGTAGAAAACTTGCCTTGTGCTATAAAGCCCCTCTCACAAGAGTGTCTGAGCGCCTGCAGGGCACAAGCTAATATTTTCTTCGGTTTAAATATGTTCTGGTTGAGGTAACGACAGGTTTCAATAGGCTGTGGGGGTGATACAGGCTCTGTAATAGTTCCAAATGATATTATGTAAAAGTTGAATAGGGCAGAAAAAGATCAATCTGTTCAAAGCGTATTTGGCAGTTTTTAAATTCATTTAAGTTCAGATTGAAACAGAAAAGACTCTAACATTGGTATAACTCTGCCAGGAGTTATAGGGACCCTGACAATCTGCCCACGATCTCTGGTCTGGAAAAACTAGGAAATATCCGCCCATTGTGTAATTCCTGGAGATGGCTGTCCAAAAACCATGGGACACGGAAGAGGTGGCACACGGTATGAATGCAAGGGCAGTGCGTGGCTGTGTCAGGCTGTGCTAATGAATTATTATAGTCTGCTTTATCTTACCGGGTACTTTGCTCAGACCAAAGACATTGGCATCTTCCCCCCACGTTCCCAACAGGAGAGACGGGACAATATTCTGGACCAATCCAATTCAGGACAAACTGCAGCTAAATCTAAATTAGCAAAAAAGATTTGTCACATGGTCCAAATTTACCAGCTCGGTCCCGGACTGGTAGTGTCACGTCATCCCCTTTGCTTGTGACATTCTTTTACCTTGGCTTTTCACCCAGGACACCGTATTTTCTCTGTCTTTTCCAAGCCCTGGAAACTTTCCCCCTCCCTTTTGTGTGGTGGGAATATGAGGTGAGAACATGAGGAATCTGCCTTTGTCTGCTAATTTCCGAGTTTGTAATAACATGTGCTTCCAAAGATAACTCCTGTTCTCTCAGGGACTCTGCTTTCCCCTCTAACCTGCCCAGGACTGCTGTCTTCTAAACATTAAGGTGTTTCATGTGTTTCCTCATTTCAGAATTTCCTGGTGAGAGACAGCAGAGAAGTGGACTTGCCAGTCGAGCTGCCGTATTTGGTCACATTCTGCTTCGCATTGCTCACTAAATATGGTTCAGTGGTCTGTTAAAATTAATTTCATATTAATTGTTTTAAAACTGACAGCATCCTGTGCTGCTTTGGGTGAGCAATTGCCTTTCTCTGCTGGGAAATAATTCTGGCATTTCATTTGGAAAAAAGTAATTAACTGCATGGGTATGCTTAGTTGAGTAAGTCATTACAATCTCTGACTTATGCAAATGAGATTGTTGAAGTATAATTCCAACTGAGATAACTCTGCACATACATAAACTTTTAATTTGCACAGTCCGGCAGAATATTTGTGTGCAAATAAAAGCTGTTCATGGGTTAATTTATAAATCTCAATTGCATAATCAATTTTCAAGGAGCAGAAAGCTTGTGGTGCAGCAGAGCTGCTCTGTGAGTTCCCAAGGAACTTTCTTGGCTCATCACTTGATGGTTAACATGATGTATCCACTGGTTCAGACATCCCTGTGCTCATTTTACAGCTGCTGTAGCACGAAACATGCTTTCAGGGTCACCCTCCTCATATTCTGCCTGCTTTAATTATGATGTTTATTATGGGTGTTATGAAGACAGGTGGCCATGCTCATGGATTTTAGCAGTTTATTACTGGGTTCTAAGTAACTGTCCTGGACTTCTTTGTTCCAACAAGTTTCAACTTTTAAGTGTGTATTATTAATATCTTTTCCCCTTTGTCATCTTCCTACAGCATGTAGCTTTTTCTCTCCTGGAATATAACATTATTATGCAATTTGCTTGGCTACTTTAAGATAAAGAGATGGATGCGAAGGCTAAATATGCACAAGGAAAGAGCTAGGAAATTATTTTTCCTTAGCAAATTAATTACTTGCCCCAAATACTCTCATTTACCCTGAAACTACTTGGCAACTTGGAGAAAAGAATATTTTGGGGACAGATTCCTAAAACAATGGGACAGATGTTCCCTCTTTGTTCTCCGCAACTGCGGCTGTATAGACTCAGCATTAGGTCAGATGGCTCCCTTTCTGTTTCCTATTTGGAAGAATTACATTTTATAATAAGGGCCTGAGTTAAACCAAGGGTCTGATGTCTCCGGAGAAATCCCTGAGTTTGGAAAACCCTCTGCTAGTCGGACAAAAGAGAGTTTCTGCAGGATTTGATATATCATCCTCTGGGGTGGTGATTTGGTGGGACTTAATTTTCTGCCTGCAGTGTAATCAGGCGCTTGCATCCATCTTATCCTCTTGATTGATGAACATAATTCTGAATACGAGAAGGGATGAACCCTTGGATGGAGGAGGTGGAGAGATGGAGAGTGAGGGAGTTGTGGATGGCAGTGACCGAAGCTCAGATATCTCCCCGGGAGAGCCAGTCTCCTCTGACAAGCCTGATTAAAAGAGAAACGGTTTTGGAAGCACGGGGTCAGTGGCTCTGACCAAGCTGCTACTTCATTTAGAGAGCCAGCTGATCTGTGCCTTGCACTGAGGCTCTCATGGCAGTAGAGAGCTGTTAACAAGAGATGCTTAATCGTCTCTGGCTGACAGGGAGCTGCCAAGTGGCTTGGCAGCTTGGAAAGCCTTTCCGCACTCCCAGAAAGACAGGTCTTTGCAGATGCTGAGGTTTCAAAAGGAGCAGTCATTCCCAACAGAGTCAACAGACTTGATTTTCAATTTGCGTTTCCTTTGAACGCGGCAGACCATCTGCCTTATGTATATAGACCAGGTCCGTGAATTATTGGATCAGAATTAATACGTGGGGTCATTCAAATCTGTAACGGCTCTGAATTGCTTAGGCTTAGTTAAATGAAAGAGGGAGAAATTAACATTAACAGCAAAACCACTGACTGTGACTACGGAGTTGAGGGGTTCGACTTCTGCAGAAGGACTTAGTGGTCAGAGCCCATGTCCAGAGCTGGGTGCAAGACTTTCTCTGCAGCTGGGAGCTATACCCTAATTACTGAACTGTCACACGGAAACCCTTTTACAATTTTTTTTTTAATTTTGGGGGTAAACATTCACCTGAAGTAGGAGATACCTGAAGTCTGGGTCTCTGCTCCCAGGAGTGCTGTATGTTTCTCGTGGTAAAACCATCCCAGCTTAATTAATGCATCTTCAGTACCAGAGTCAACCATGTCTTACTGACGGTTGCAAATGATTTAGCAAGGAGGGAGAAACAGAACAGCATTTCTATGTGACCTTGGTCTTACCACTTCTCTTCTCCTGTCTATCTGAGGGTGTAAGGTTTGGGAAAAGAATCTGGCACAATAAGACCCTTTCTCAGCTCGGACAGGGCCCTGGCAGGTGATTCCTGTAAAGCTTGTGTGTTCTTCTCTTAAACAACGAAAAAGAAACAGAGAAAATATCAAGTGTGTTAAGCAGAATTTGTCACTGGCAATTCCTTGAAGTGCAGCAGCTGGTTTCACCTTCGTTAGTTCCCTAATGAAAGTTTTTCAACTCCGTGTCAGGGAAAAAAAAAAAAAAAGTTGTTTCTTTGAAACAGAAATCTTGTTGCAAGGTCAAGCTGAGACTGTTGCTGCTTTAATAAACACCTCAAATTGTCTCTGATTAATTCTAAATAAATTTTGTGTGTGATAAGTGATTTCGAGCAAGTGCTGTTGACACATTGAGCTGATTGAGATTAAGGGGAGAAAGAGATGAACAATGGGGTGAGATTAGAAACTCTTTGTCACACAGATCAGGACCCTGGAGTGGAAGGATGACACAATCATTTGTCATGTACTGGAGGTGAGAGGAATGAACAAGGGTTTGCGAGAAGATGGCCAGAGACTTGGAGCGTAGCCGAGCTACTCAGTAGGCAAAGTCAGTGTAAACCATAAAAAAAGCATACGGTGGGGCAGTGAGAAGCTTATTTGTACTCGTGGGAATGGGAAAAGCGTGGCAAAGCAGTGCACACTAGTGGTCCAAGTGACTCATGGGATGTCTGCAATTGTATGGTAGGAAGGGCCAACCAACTTCAGGTGTGGGGCTGATTTGTGGGACCCACTGGTGTAGATTCTCCTCAGTTTAGTACCGGGAGTGTAGCGTTTCTCAGCCAGGCAAATGTTTTGAATCCGGGGAGAGTCATGGGAATATAAGACAAATAGAGGTCATATCCAGCAGAAGTTCAATGTTCTGGTTTTCTTGCCTGGCGTATGGTAACTGGGATTGCAACAAGACCAACCATGGCAATACACCATAAGAAACAAGACACCCCTCCAACATCCCTGATAGTCCAGGCAAGGACCATGGTGGGGGGACTTTTTCTCTCCATCATGCGATGCTAAGTCAAGCCTTTAGCACAGCACAGAGCTCTCGCTTGAGTTAAAAAGGTGTATTTATTACCTGGCAAAATAAGTACACTGTAAGGAGACCCACATAGTCAAAACCCACTGATGTCCTTTAGACTTACTCATCAGAACCACTCCTGGAACTGGGGAGCAGCTATTAAGAGGCATAAAAGGAAAGGAGACAGATGGAGTCAGAGTGGAAATACCCACAAGGCTGAGGAAAGGGAGGGAAAAGGGTGCTATTGCTTAGAATATTTAACATAGTCCAGATACATACAGAGAAATGGCTGCAGGGAATGAGTCTTTGCTGCCTCTCTGGTCTCAGTGTCCTAGAATTTCTTTCCAGCTCAGATAGTAAGGGTTTTTGCATATTCTGTGAGACAACAGAAACAGGGCTTTTTTCAAAGTCTATAAATTTATTTTAGTCTAATAAAATTACATAACAATGTATTCCCCTCCCCCATTAAATAAAATTAATTACAACAGCTTATTTTTTATGAATGTCTTAATTAGACCTTTGCCTATTAACAGAAACACTACAGAAATTCAAATCGTCCCCATTAATAGGTGAGAGATGTTTACTAATGACCCCCACACTGGGTCTTATATGAAAAATTCTTATGAAAATTTATTACTCTCTATAAAAGCAATGACTTATTCAAAAGAAGGAGATGATATTGTGTGCAGGCAGGGAGGGGGCCTGGATGAAGTTGCTGGGACTGGTACATTTGCAAATCGGCTCTTCAGGGCAACATAAATAAATATAGCAGAACTCTGAAGAAAATAAAATAGCATGAATCATAAATCAAAGCAATGTAGTGGAGCTGCAGAGGACACTGCAAATAGATAGGGTAACAGAAGGAAATATTGGCTCAGGCATAAATAGCTCTTAATAAATCATCAGCCAACGGGAGCAGGGCAGCAGCATCCTAACTGAAGATAATGACAACTGGAAACATCTTGCTGGTGTTTGTGCATTCACTGCATACAGAGTCTGTAGATCCAGGAACATGCTGGAAAGGTCTCTCAGCCCTTTGGCATTCAACAGGAATGTCACTGGTCTGGGAGGAAACCAGGCTCCAGCTGAATTGAAGTCTATCTCTGGGGTGACTGGTGATGACTTGGTCTTGAGAAGACACTTAAGGTCTTCCCCCATCTGCTATGTCAACTCCCTAAGATTACGCTCCGGCTATGGTGTTTTAGGGCTCTGCTTCTCAAGCCAGCTGCTAACTAAACCACAGGACTACATGCTTCTTTTTTGAGGATGCTCCAGCTGCATGGAGAATTCACACCAAAGGAGTACGTGGGAGCTTCCTGCTGGTCCACCATCAGGAAGAGTTGTCCTGCTCTTGGAAGAAAATCAATCTAAGCCTGAAGGGGAAAGCACCAAAGAGCCCATAAATCAGGTAGCTTTTACAAAGCTATCTTAGTGATCCCAATTTTGTCCCAGATTTTTCCCCAGTGTCCCAATTTTTCTCCAGAGCTAAGAAACAGTCTGTAAAGACACAGACCTTATTATCTTGGAGCAAGCTAAGAGAAGGAGATCTAATACCTAGACTTAGACTGTGATGGTTGCTAACCTCAAAGAGATTAGGGAAAAAAGAGGATCTCAGCTTTCAGTTCCAGTTTCCTAAGGGGAATCCAACCATGAAATATCCAAGGTAGGAAACAGGAGTGAGGAAAAAAAAAAAGACATCTGGAACAAGACTTACTGTGACTCTTTCTTACAGGGAGTTGCCAGTAGATATCTGTTTCTTGGACAAGGCAGGTGGTCAGAGTAGTTGAGTACACTGGGTCCTCTCCTCCAAAAGTCAATGAGGTAGTGGTGTTGCTATTGTGAAGATAAAACACATGTGAGATGGAAGGAAGGGAGGAAAAGATGCATGTCATTTTGCAATCAGTTTAGTAGAAAAAAAGGAAATAGAGATTAAAACTCCCATACTCTGAATTTTATCTGCCTTTGATAGAGCTGTCAGTTTTAACATAGCTTTTTTGCTTAACAAAAATGATAAGGTAAGCCATGAATTTTAATAAAACAAACAACAGCAATAGGACTGATTGGATTGCTTCGATGTTTCATTTTGTCCACTAACCTTGAGAAAAACAGAGTCGGGATTAATATGTAAATGCATTTTCAACTCTGGCTGTGAATATAGTGACATTGTAATAGCAAATGCAAAAGTTACTGCTGATGAATACCTCCAATTGTTCAGCTGGTTAGCCTATTTAGGAAAACATTATCATAGAATCATAGAATGATTCGGGTTGGAAGGGACCTTAAAGGGGCCTGGGCAGGGACACCTTCCACTAGATCAGGTTGCTCAAAGCCCCATCCAACCTGGCCTTGAACACCGCCACAAATGGGGCATCCACAGCCTCTCTGGGTAACATGGTCCAGCGCCTCACGATCCTCACTGTGATGAATTTCTTCCTTACATCTAATCTAAATCTAATCTAAATCTACCCTCTCTCAGTTTAAAGCCGTTACCCCTTGTCCTAGCCTATGAACAGGCTACTTACTACCACGTTCACTGTGTTTTATGACTCCAAACGCAAATGTACATTCAAATGTCTATAAGGCATTCACCACACAAAGCAAATCCCAGTGTTTCGCTTGAAACTACCAAAGTTCCCAAAGTGAGTGAATAAAGCAGGGCAGTCAAGGTAAGAAATGATTGCATCTGACAGTGTTAAAAAAGGTATTAGGTCACTGCTGGTCTGCCTGGGAGGTGTACTTATAGGCTGATTGGCACTAACTAACATTGATAGGGGTCTCTTGAAGCTTGCAGACTCCAAATTGGAGCAGGCGGAGGAGAGTCAATGCCTTTTTCTGAAGACATTCCTGAATATTCAACTCAAAGATTTATAGTGACCATAAGGATGTATGTGAGCGGGGCAGTGCAGTCCTTGGGACAGTGAAACTTCCATGGCAATGCACTCTGCCAACGTCAACACCTAGGAAAGACCTGCTGGCCACAGTGGGGAAGATGATATGGTGACTATCAGTGTGGGTAAGAGGGACTTTTCCCCTGTAAACCCTTCCACTGTCCTGGCAATGTAAGGAACTGACCACTCACATCCATGCCCTTGCAATATATGTATTATACTGGACTTTAATAACATCACATCTGCTCTCCTGGTCTGTGAGGTTAGAAGTTATTTTGGTTTGAGGTCCAAGACCAACCCACCACATGATTGCTTGCCTGGCCTTTGAAGGCATCATTTTTGTCTGTGAACAAAATTATGGTTGATCTTGCATTACCTAGGGGTAGTAGGTCAACTTCTGGTGGTTTTGTGTTGGCTGATTTCTGGATCTCCTTGATCGTGAGGGAGCCAGCAGGAACTGGATGTCCCAACAGGACACACTAACTGTGTGTACAGTACAAGCCATGCCAGAACCTCATGCCTGCAACTCCTTCACTTACAGCAATAACCAATTGTCACGTCTTTACAAGGGTGTCAATTTTTGATTTATACATCCCAAATCATAGCATGTCTGTCATTTCCTAGGTGTCAGCTGTTCTGCAGTGATGGATTGCTCTTACTTTAAAAAAATACATATTTCCCAGCGTGAACATTTTATTAGAATTCAGGTACCTTAAATTCTCTTTGGCAGTGCTTGTCTCTTCTTGTCCTCAACCGCTTTTTGAAGCTGTGGGGTTCTGTGAAATAGCTGCTGTGATCCACCTCAGGAGTGCTCAAAAAGAGTATCGCAGCCTTGAAATATAAAGTCTGAATAAGCCTGGTAGACTGGAGGAATTTTATATACCAAGGTAATTCTCATTATTATCATAATGGGAATCAGCATTAGAAAAAAGTGTCAAAATGTTACGGTGAAAACAGAAGATCACTGCCAGGAGGGGAGAGACGGTGCACCCCAGAACCGTGTTTGTTAGGTAATATCAGCTGAGGGATGTGACAAGCTTACAGCAGGCGTGTGGGAGACTCCAACGCAGTTGGAGGTTGGGGCAGGCTGTACGCCAGCGTGTGGCACTAAGCCACAGAGCAAACGCCTCCCGAGCAAAGGTGGCTGGGGTGCTGTAATGATAACATGGTCCTGCAGCAAGCTGGGCAGCTGGCCACCGGTTGGCCATCCCAGCAAGCAGCACAGAGAGATTTGGCCTTTTAAAGACCACAAAATGGCTTCGTTGCACCACTCGTTCTCTTTCAGTCAGTGGTTGGGATTGCTTTGCAACTGCTGAATGACTAGGAAGAATTTCTGCATTTCAGAGGAGTACGCTAATTTCAGGATAGGGTTAGGCTGATGGAAGTCTTGTCATGAGGCTGAGATAGGAGTTCAGAGATCAGAATAGGCTGGAGATCAGGCTCATCTGGGCCAACATCCACTTAGGCCTGCTGAGGGTTTCTGTACTTGACTTATCCCTATGCATTGAATAGGCTTGGTGAAAGGAAGAAACAGGGAATGACCCAGGTTTGGTCTAAGACAAGCAGGTGGCAATACTGTAGTGATTAACGTTCAAAATTTGATGTAAATGGCTCAGCCTAAAGGCTATACACAGCTTGTGGAAAGAAGGTCATGATGGGAACTAGTAGAGAGTGGTATTAGACATGGCACTTCAGGACATGGTTTAGTGGGCATGGTGGTGGTGGGTTGATGGTTGGACTCGATGATCTTAAAGGTCTTTTCCAACCTAAACGATTCTATGATTCTACAAACGCATGTAGGCACCTTCCAGGAAAACTCTGAACCCTATACTCACTTGAACTGAGTTTCCAGATACACAGCAAGACAAGAGAAAAGATAACATCTGTTGCTGTCTTTCTTTTTAGATTAGAGACTAAGTCATGGTATTATGCAAATGGCTCCAATGCCTCATATTATGTAAAACCGTAGCAAGGCTCAGAATACAGATTTCCTGACTTGCCATGCAACTCTTACCATCAGTAAAAGCAGCATCTCTCAGGCTGGGGAGGCTGTGTGAACAGTGAATGCAGAGAGCGTCTCTCACAGAGTCATTTTCCCCTGCTAAAACTAGCAGCGAGACATTGCTTTGTCTTGCCTGGGGGGAATGTTTTGTGCACTGAAGGCAACAGCCAAATAACTCACTGTACCAGGACCCCATCAAGTAACTATGCCAAATTTTATCCCAAGCAGCCACAGTGGATGTCTATGTGAAAAGCTGGGTCCCGTTTCAGGCCACCTAAGCCCTTGTATGGGAAATGTATGTCAGCCCTAGTTTCAGCCTCTTTGCTAGGACAAGTGGGAATGATTGCTGCTTCTTCCCCCACCTACTGTAAAAAAACAGGAGATCGAGATGTGCTATGCTTGCTCATTTTAACAGGAGAGAACGAACATGAATACTAAATTTTTCATATCTGCAAATTTGCTTTTTGCCTCCCACTACCTTTTCAGCGGTGTAGACAGCTGTCTCCATCACCTACCATTATAAACCATGAAAAAAGAAAAACTGAACACCTTCTTGTCAAGCAGACGTAATGGACAAAGGGATCCTTTCAGTCAGTCCCATGGTGTAGGGGTCTTCAGCTCAGGATTCTTCAGCCTGGAAAAGGGACAATTAAGAAAGGGTATGAAAGAATTCTATAAAACCATTTAGTGTCCTAGAGAGAACATATAGGGAAAAAATGTCCACAGAATCTCCCAGTTCAAAAACTGAGAGCTTGAAGGTGGCAAATTCGGAACAAAGAAAATAGATTGATTCTTCGCAAAGCCTTATCAAGCTGCTGAACTCTTTCCTGCAAAGGGCTGTGGATGATACACATTTAGAGGAGTTTACAAAGCAACAGGGCAAACACATGGAAGAAAAATAATTTAGATCTTTAAGGTTCAAAGATAAGATGCCTGTCTCAGGAGCTTCTCACGCAGAGATCATTAGAAGCTGGGAGAACATCTTAATAAGGAGTAGATACAGGGTTACATGGACCTGTGGGCTGACTTGGTGTGGCCTCTTTTAAGTTTCCATGTCACGTTGCTGAATGAAGGATTGCTTCTGACATCATTTTGGGGGACCTGGCACTAGGTGCTCAGATGGTAACAGCAAGTCCAAAGCAACATTTTATTTCTCGACTTGTATTCACTACAGATAATGATAATTCTCAGGCCCATACCTGAAAGCAGAGTCTAGTTTGTTTTGCTCTGGGTTGTAGATTTTAATTCTGAGTGTTAGTTTCACTTTATATGTCTCATTAGCAGGGTGACATTTTCCTATTAGATGAAAATGTTCAACACAGATTTCCTTGTCTCCACACTGCTGTCATCTTGTCTTTTGTCAACCTGGCTGATGGATCAGCATGTTCTGATCTGTTACCCTTTTATGTAATGCCATTATTATTGTTTTCTCTCTCTCTTCCTCTTTCTTTTTTTTAGGCAGTAATAAAAAAATAAATAAAAATGAAATACACAAAGTATAAACTGCCTTTATGACTGAATGATTTCCTCACTGCATTAAGCAATTTCTTTTGTGCCAGCACCTCTCGTGAATGCTCGGGATGTTCTCCTGATGTATTCATGAGAGCTACTTTGCCGCGATCATTGCACGCATGGCTGCCTTTTTTGAAACGAGCTCATGATTATTGATATCTGGGATTCTTCTTTTCAGTTTAGTAGCCAGGAGGGGGTGTCCGTGCCTTACAAATCAGCTCTTTTTCAAGGCTGGTGGTAAAACAACTTCAAGCAGTCACTGCACTGTAAAATGTCTTGTCACTCTGAACTGTGCAGAGACGAGGGAGTAGCACCAACATGACAGCAGAGGTGGAAACTGCTCCAGTGCTGCAGGAATAATGGAGGGAGTTTTACCTTCCAAGTGGCCTGGGCTGTGGGGAACATCACATGAGAGGCAAGAGGAGAAAGGACAGAGGAAAGGGATTCCCAGGATGCAACAGAACATGTCAGATAGATCTTAGTCTTTGTGCTGCCCTTGATCCTCACTTCATATTTGGCCCAAAGATCATAGAATCATAGAATGGTTTGGGTTGAAAGGGACATTTAAAGGTCATCTAGTCCATCTCCCCTGCAATGAGCAGGGACATCTTCAACTAGATCAGGTTGCTCAGAGCCCTGTCCAACCTGACCTTGAACTTGTCCAGGGATGGGGCATCGACCACCTCTCTGGGCTGTTCAACTGGGATGCCTCAGCTCAGTTTGCATGCGAGTTTTTGGGCTGAGTGGTTTTCCCTGAACTTTGTACTGTATTCAGCTGCTTTCAGCAGAAGAGTCAAGAAATGCGTATGATCTCACTTACAACTACAGATGAGCACTCCCTAACCTTGTGCCTACAGTGTCAGTGTCTCTACCTGACCTGGACATCCAGGATCCAATTATAATGAATGGATATCCAGTCAAGAGAGGCCATGGAGCTCAAGGTGTGGCTTGTCTGACCAGTGTAAGCATCTTTGTTAGATGAGACAAGCTCCTTACTAAAATCCTTTGACTCTAAAGGGGACTTGCCCAGATGAATATGCCTCCTGTGAGTGCTGCTTCCTTCCTTTGAGGTTTCCCAACCCAAGATGAATGTCTCAGCTCAAACCTCTTTAACATTGTCATCTAAACCGCAGGCATCACCCTTGAAAAGTTTGTCCTGTGGACATCAGATTCCTAGTGCTGGTGCTGTCCTTGAAGAAAGCAGAGTCAGTTGGTTCACACACAGTTCCTGGACTATACAAACAGCACTCTCCAGATATCTCTCATATAGATCCTTGCACCTCCTGGTTATGGCTACAATCTGCAAAAGTTGTTCAGGAGTTAGAAAAATGAGTTCTGGTTTTCAAAATGGAATATCTACCTCCTCCAAGATACTGGAGCCTAAAGTACTAACTCTTCAATAAGAATTATGTCACTGACTACTTCGTGTGCACCGAGCCTTTAGGAGCTATGTCTCAGTGATGGTCAGACCCCTAAATCCAGTCAAGTCCCCTGAAAATACCCTTTCTGTATGCCTCGATTTACCATCCGCAAAATGGGCTTAATACCCCACAGAAAAACTGGCTAATGGTTGCACCAAGAGTCTTCCTTGGGTTAATACACAGAGAAAATCTGGCTCCCTCTCTCCTCTTTTCTGTCAGAGTAGGACCTCCAAGGCTGCCTGATGAATACAAAAGGGAGAGATATTTCTACCTCTGCCAAATGATCAATGCATATGCATGAGTAAAGTGGATTTTGAACCTTTCTGAGAGGTAGGCATGGCTATCAGGAGCACCCAAGGCAGTGGCAGAGGTCCTGCATGCTCTTTTCCACCGCCCTGCCTCGAGGGAGTATGTTTTCCAGAAAATAAAAAGTGGACCTCTCTCCTTGGGGCTGGTGTCCCTGGCAAAGCCAAGACACGTGCTGAGCCTTCTCCCATGTTATGCATTTTGCAAGAATTGCTAAATTATGCATTTAGCAATACTTAATCAAAGGGACACAACTTCCTTCTCTTGTGACACAGGACTCTGCAAGGAAAACTATCATACCAGTGAAAATGGTAGATGCTGGTTGAATTGGTGGCTTTTCCACCCTTTTTGAATGCAGCTTTTCTGTTGACTTCAGAGTAGTGTCCGTGCCTTTCTCATGGGAGATACATCAACAGAGCTTCTAATCTCCTGTTTTCACTGAAGATCCCTTGGAAACTCTTCCTGACCCAGAAAGGTTTTCCACTCTCCTCTCTGGTGTAGCTAAATTAGTATGAAAACATCGCCCAAAGGCATCAATTCAATCAAAGCTGCAATGTGTTTGGCACTGAATATTCACCTGGGGAAAGATGGTCTTTGCTCTAAAGATCTGACAATTTAGCGAGAGAGGACAGTTACAGCCTCATTAGGCTTTTCATTTTCTTAGACCAGGAACAGAGGGATTAGGCAACCTGCTGGTAACAGAGGCAGTCTTCTGTGCCAAAGCTGGGAAATGTCAGTTCAGAAGAGGATGAAAATATCACACCAGAAGAGTTGTGCCACCTTGCAAAATATAGTCATCAACATGAGATGGAAGGTAACAGGGCTGAGAGTGAACTGGTGCATTTGGGAAAATAATAAAAATAACTTGTCCTCTAATATCAGGGCTCATCCACTGGAACCGTCAGAGGAAATGAGATCTGAGCACAGTCCTGGAGGGTTTCGTAAGGTATTTAAAGAAGAAATCAGGAGATATTCCAGCTTTTGTTCTGATAAGGTCCCACCTGGCCTAATTGTGTGCAATACTCCTGCTCAGGAAGACAAGCTCAGCACTTCATTGAGCAGAGCAAAACCATAAAGAAAACCTCTTCTATGAGAAGACACGTGGGCAGGTTAGAAAAATGTAGTCTAAGAGGACACTTTTTTCCTTTAACACAGTTTTAAAATAACTTTAACACCCATTGCTGCACAATTTTTCGTCAACTGGCTTTTCTTAGGCACCACCTGCAGAATCCCTAAGTAAAGAAGGCAGACCATGGGATGAAAGCCACCGATCTAATAGACAGCCAGTGTTGGCATAGAGGAAATGTGTCGTTCCCCCCCAAAAAAAAGGATCAGGAAGTAGGAAGTTCAGAAATAAATTTAAGAAATAGTAAGAAAAGGAACAGCCTCATAGCTGGAGGCAAGAGAACCAGACCAGCTAGAAGAAACATGACCAGGTCATGAGAGGGATACCATGCTCATTCACAGAGCATTCATCTACCTCCTGGAAATCATGAGACAAGTGATTAAAATGCAGTCATCACTCAGTGCAGAGAGGTGAACGTCGAAAACACTTCACTGATGCCTAACTATTGCACAAGCATTTTCTGATTATACTATAACTGGTTTTTTTTATTATTTTGCTTTTTTCTCTACAGACTGGTATAAAGCACTTTTACTGTCCCTGATGTTTTTTAGCTTATGGTCTGTTAGAGGTTGTTAAAAACAATATTGCAATATGTGAGAAGCTGCTGTAGTTCCATGTCCCCAGGTCCAGCCAGTGGTAAAACTGAGCACATTTTCCAGATGCGTGCTCCCCAATATGTTTTACTCATATATATATATTTGTATGTATGCATATATGTATATACATGGCCAGCCACACAGATCAATACAGACAGAAAACACACTACCATGCCCTACGAGCATCCATTTAAATACACAGCACTCCCAGAAACATGAACAGCACTGGTGGACTGATCCTGTTCCTCCTCTCCGGCTGACCAGGACTGAAGTTGCTACAGGAATACGCACTCACACAACATGGGTTTCTCCAGTAACTAGTCTTAGGCGGCCTACGCAGTATCTGGCCCTCAACGCCCCAGGTGTCCCCAGTTGCTGCCACCTGGACATTTGAGTCCTGATGGTTCATGGCTCCACTCCAGTTGCCGGTACTCATACCTATCCTCCTACTCACCAGCTACTTCAACTTGCAGTTCACTACTATTCACAGAGCTCTTCCAGAGCAGAGAGTGCACTCACCCAGAAGATAGTTAGAAATAGGATTTAGAGAGTGTATAACATCATTGGCAGAGATTGGGGCAGCAGTTAGCCAGATCAACCCATACTGCCCAGTAGCCTGTTTACACCAGAGCAGCCTCTTTTTTCCCCTTTCCCCTCTCATATCCCTTGCTTGCTTCTACTCAATTCATGTTGATCCCTCACTTTTCCTGCTTTTGACCCTTCTCCTAAACATCCTTTAGTAAGCCTCACATGTTCTTACAGTCCCATTAAAAACATCCCAGAATAAGTTTACACAGTCCTCAATGCTCTTCTGCCTGCATCCCATAATGAGTGCTATTACCTTTATGCAATGACCCCTTTTAGCCTACAAGTTGCTGGGTTTCCCATCTGGGACAATGGTCTAGTTGTTCTCCTATTGAAGGTTCCTCCATCTATCGTCCTTACTCTGATCTTCCTTAGGCCTTTGTGTTTATGGTGATGAACCTTCAATCACACAACCCAACGTGGTCATCCTGCAATTCACCAGTGCAGTATTGTCCATGGCTCATGGGAGAAGTCTTATGTCTGTTGCACATCAGTCTCGAAGAAATAGGAGATCCAGATCTCTGTATATGGAACTGTTCCTTGACCTCATCCATCTGTGTAGTGTCACCTCCCTCCTTGCAAAATTGGCTTGGGATGAGTAGGTCACGAGAAAATGGCAAGAAGAGCAGAAGCAACAGTTATGGCAGGGGATAAACTTAAAAGTTTCAGGTAAGCTTATTACGTGGATGTCATGAAGCTGCTGGAAGCTAGTAACTCCAGGTGTAATGAGGGATGGAGTTGGGAAGTGTTGAGAACTTGTTTCTCACACCAACTTTAGGACCTTTAGGACCCTTTTTATATGTCTTACAGAGGCAGCTTTATCCTTGGAAAGGGGATCATGAAAGGTCACTGAGTTACTGCAACTCATGCCAGAGTAACTGGAGAAATCCCATATAGATTTGGAGGTCATTGTCATACACAGAGAGGAAAAGGTTAGGGTTATGGGAACAGCAAAAGCTTGAGCTGGAGCCAAAGAGTAAAGGACAATAATAGTATTGTACAAAAAATCAACTTGTGTCCTCTGCTCCACTAGAGACCCAATGCCCTCAGGTAATTTTTCACTGCTGGTGAGTAATCTTCTTTTCTCCCAGGCTGTGGTCTAAAATGGCTGTAACTAACCAAGCTTCCTGTAGTTAGTAGCTTTTACTTAGGAGTCATCTAGGGACAAATGCACAGGAGCTGGAAAATGTAATTATTAGAGAGATTTTTATTCAGGAGACTATGCAAAGTTAAATGTGCCTTGCTGGGGAAAAGGGAAAAAAAGAACTTAAAGGTCATTTAACAACCTGTCTGATAACAGTGAAATGTTCTCACTTCACATAACGTGTGGCCGGACAAACTTTCCTGATTATATTTTTAATGCCACCAGCTCTGAGAATGAAAAATTTTCCATACTCAGATGCTTCCATTTCTTTTTTCACAAGTAAACACACTGAAGTACTGCATATTTTCACATTAAAAAAATGCAACAGGTGATGCAACATGAAGGTAACTGTTCACATCATGAAACTGTAGCAGTTGGTCTGTAGAATATTTCATGAAGTCAAAACCACTCTGAAAAGGTTATTATTACATAGGGATGTAGATGTCAAAATTAAAGGAGGAACAATGCCAGGATAAGTAGGATTCAGCTCACCTGAATCAGACAGGTTTAACTGTCTGAAGGAAAGGCACCCAGTCAAAGCTAGCAATCTAGGGAGGAGTTGATATTATTAGATGTATGGGCTTTATGGAGTTGCCCACACGTAGCCAGCTGGAGCCTTTGGAGATGTTCTAGGGAATCCCACGTAGCTTCTAGCTGTTGGTCAAAAAGAGGACAGGGTCCCGTGTCCTACCAGTCAGCCCCATGTGTATGTCTTGTGGATACCCTTCGACATCACATAATGCCTAAGTGTGAGAAAGAGTCAAGCCCTGAATTCATACCACGGAGATGTGTCCATCTCACCAACTCCTGCTGGGCACTTTTCCATAGGAAATGGAGCTCTGACCTGCTGTGAGAGAATGATGGCGTTGTTCAAAGCATCAATCATCTTACCCTACAGTAAACGTGTGCATTTGGTGGGATGGAGCTTTAAATCTCACCCTCTCCATTATCCCTCATTCTGTTAATTATCTCCCTTTCTCTCTTTCTACTTACATCCAAGATATAAGTGTGTCCTTTCAGATGTCCTGGTACTTCCAAACTGGTTTCCAGCTGCTGCTCTGGAAGGGTGTGAGTAACTCCTAGTTACCAGCCCCACGTGGATGTCTCTAATACCCCAGAGTATCCCAAATGGCATGAAACACCTTGTGTGAATGGAGTGGAGCTCTCAGTGTGTGTTCATTGGCCACAAAAATATGTTACATGTATGCATCATGTTCCGGAAAGTAATTGTAGAGTTTAGGATTCCTCTCTGTGCTCACAAAGGTGTGTTGTTGGAAAAGTGTTACTGAGGAAAAAGTGGCCTTGTATACAATATACATATTGTTAAAAACCATGCCTATTATTTTCATTGATTTTTGGTTTTTTTCTCCTACTATTTATAATTCAGTCATCAAAAAAACCAACAACCTACCCCCCCCCAAAACCCAAACCCTTGCCTGTTTTTTTCAACAGAAACTCTAAAAACTTGACACTGACATTTATTTATTTTTTCAGCCCATAGTGTTCATGGAAAATAAAACACATTTCCTGTGCAAATTCAAGATTTGTTTGTTTGCTTGTTTGTTTTCTCTTTCTCGAGCTTCATGCATTCTAATTTATCACCATAGGGTCACATGAATGTCATCTTGTTTTCTTTTTTCCCTTTCAAAGAAATGATGGAAAGGCAGCATATAAGGTACTGTGAATAAGGCACTCACTAATATCATTAGCATGTGAAAAGAACTTGTAAACTAGTAAGTAATGCCAGTTCTGCCTCCATGACTGCAAATGTTTTCCTCGCTGTAGGTCTTGCTTCTCAAATATTCCTCAGCTGGGCTGCTCTCTGGGCTACGCTGAAGCTTGCCATTTTAGACAAACCAGATGATTTATAACTTGTATGTATATATTGATTTGAGTGTCAAACTGGACAAAGATGCATCTGAAAAAATATGACTAAAGAGCAAAGAAAGTCAATATATGGAAAACTTTGAGTGCCATACACTTCAGAAGTCTACTGGGCACGTTTATAGGAGTGCGGACAAACAGCTGGCTGGAGGCAACAGGGAGTGAAGATCTCCTCCACTTAGGTGAGCTGGACTTTAGCCTTTTTTAAAGAGTGAAATCCTTGATTCAGCCACTGGTGATCATCCCTGAGAAGAAGACAGAGGTTTACAGAACTTTAATAATATGAGAATTTATGTCATAGAATCACACAATGGTTTGGGTTGGAAGGGACCTTTAAAGATCATCTAGTTCCAAGTCTCCTGCCATGGGCAAGGACACCTTCCACTAGACCAGGTTGCTCAAAGCCGCATCCAACCTGGCCTTGAACACTTCCAGGGATGGGGCATCCATAACTTCTCTGGGCAACCTGTTCCAGTGCCTCACAGTAAAGAATTTCTTCTTAATATCTAATCTAAATCTACCCTTTTTTAGTTTAAAACCATTATCCCTTGTCCTGTCACTCCTAAGAAATCCTTCTAGAGGATTTTTAAGCTTATGGTTAATTAGTATTTTTAACAGATATTTTTCTGACCGTGTAATTTTGAGTTGGCGCGACACGAGATTGGAAGATAACAAGTGAAATACATCTGTGCTTTGTCACTCGGCAATTCATGGTGCAAGCAAATGTGAACTCCATTGTAAAGCGAGAAATACGGTGAAGCCTCTGTTGGGCATTCAATTAATACAATGGAAGACAGAAGGCGCCCTGACTGCTACTGAGAACCCCTTGTTCCCTTATTGTCTGCACCAAAACAGGGTGGCCATTAGGAACATGAGGGTCCCTATGGAAAGAGGTGGTGCTGGAGGTGGGGGAAAGAGGCTGCAGCATGGAAAGGGGCTGCTTAGTGTCTCCTATGGGTGACACAGCTACAACCCAGCATCAGAGGGACTGGCATGACCTTGCCAGCCTGTTATTTCATCTCCAGCCTCCTAGTCTCCTGACACAAGTTTTTGTTTCCTGATAGAACGGATCCTGGGGTCAACGTGAAGATGCTGGGGGGACAGGACTTGGCTGAATTAATTTGTCTGTACATGTCTAACAGCCATCAGATCTAATGATTCTATTAATTCTACACCATTAGCTAAAACTGTCATAAAAAGCATATCCTGAACTCTGGTCTCCACATAAAATTTTCCTGATGTCTCTTCCGTTAAACAGAAATTGAAGAGGATACAGAAATAGCCTCACACCTATGAGCCCATGCCCAAGCTTTGCAAAGTCTACCATTCACTTCTAAAATGAATCTCTGTCTCTCTAAAATGACAAAATCCAATTAATTTTGTACATTGCAGTTACTGACCAGCAAAATGAATGTCTGGAGGAGTCCCAGTCCCTCTATGCCATTCCCCCAGCAGGATGAAAGTACTGTCTGGGCGATGGGATCTATGGGTTCCCCTACCAGATGTATGAAACCCCAGTTCCAAGACAAGAACTGAGGCACCTTTGGAGCTCAGACACTTCCAGGGTTAGGGAGGAATGAGACTGAATTCTCTAGATTTCCTATCCATAAGGGAAACGATCAAATTTTGTGCTAAATCCCACCATAGCACCGTAATCTTAGTTTGGATGGGGTTTAGTGGAAATCTCCATCCTGTAGATCATGTACATTACTACTCACATCCTCATCAGACACCGAGTACTGTTTCAGTACACATTCTTACATCTATTATCCCTAGTGCAGACATCTCTAGGAATAAAGTTCAGAGATGATGCAATTTAGTTTGGGCAATGGTGTATTCATTTTGTATAGTACAGTTCATAAACGACCTGTCCTTCCTCCTCACCCCAGTGCATACCCTCTGATTTCCCATTTCAATCACTGTCAGGTCCAATTAAGAGTTGTGTGTCTGATGGATGAAGCATGCGCAGGCTACTTTGGTTTGTTCACACTTGTAAAGAATTTCAGGTGTCTCTAGTTGGACAATCCTCCTGGAGCTGGGGCGTTAGGACAAGGAGAGGAGACTAAGGGAACAAAGAAGTGAATGGTTGGAAGAGAAGAACAGAAAGATACCTTAAGTGCTGCACTTGAGCATCTTGGAACATGCACCATCATCACAGTGACAAATGATACGGCACTTGGAGAAGACAGATCAATAGCTTGAGAATGATTTTGCCTTCTCATTTTCCCAGACAGATTGGAATCATATTATGCCAACTGAAAATATCTTGAGTCCCAAGGGGCTGTTAATGAATCAAGGCTCACTATATGCCTTTGAAATACATGGGTATGATCACAAGGAGGGAAGCTGAGGCATGGAGGAATAGAGGCTTGCTGCTGTGACTTGGCGGGTCTGTGGATTAGAAGTGAGACCTAGAAGCTGCCCTTTGTGCACCATCTGAGAACCACCTGCTCCGCTCATCTCAAAGTGAGAAATAGCTTGAATTTCAGCTGTTCTTCCTCTTTTAATAAAAAGGAGAAAATTGAATCTTCAAAGAGACCAGCCACCATTGATGAAAAATTAAAGATTAAATCATGTTCAGGAATAGAATAAAGAGCTCTGGGTTCCTGTCGAGAAATTCTCTATTCTTCATAAACCCCTTATGGATTTCAGGGAAGGAGGTAAAGGAGGGATTGTATAAAGGCATCAAGATCTCTCTAGCTGGGATGTGAGGGAAAAGAAAACACAGTGATAAGAATGTCTGGTTATATTCCTGGCTCTGTTAGTCACTACTGAAGGATTATACTTTGTAGCATCTCGCTATTTGAGATACTGAATAGATACTCAGCCTTCTGGAAGTGCACCATGATAAAATGCCATTGTGATCTTTCCATAGCCTCATGTTAGAAATTTTGTCTCTCTGTGGTTTGGTCACCACTGAAGAATGGACAAATGTTAGGCCAGCCCTTTGAGAACAGGTCTGAACACTGACTCCGAGCTTTTGGGGGAAATCTAAGTGGTATTGTCTTTTTAGCCCCTCTCTCATGGGGGCAAAAGGCAATTAGAAAGCATGAACTAATGATGTGAGTCTGCAGAGAGCCCAAGGATTGCTGGGTCTGAGACGAACTGTCCCAGCCTCACCTCTGCACAGGTCCTCTGCATTTGGGATGGACAACTTTGTGACATTGGTCCACTATAGTGAGAACGGCAGCCTTCACTCGGAAGATTTTGGGTGAACTGAGGAAAGCCAAACCAGTCAGAATAGGGGGGTTCTTCTTCAGGTGAACCCGCTGAAGGAGGTCCACAAGGGTGCGGGGCACCATTAACGATACATGAGGGTATCTGAAACTTCTGTACAAGACTCAGACATGGGCAGGGCCAATGGGAGACCCATGCCCCTCTGAACTGGTAGCTGGATGCTGGGAGACATCCTAGGATATCTCTAACAGCTCTAAATTGCCTTTGTGTTGACAACTGAATCAACAAATTTTTCAGTGTCATTGTCAATATGTAGTTGTTTGCACTTCCATAAGGGACTTGATCCCAGCTGGCTTGCAAAAAGTGTAAAGAAATATTGTTGGAAGCTCCGTTAGGATCTTGTGCGTTGCCCATAGAAAGTACGATTTGTTTCCCCAAATAACACCCAGGTTATGCACATGCTGAACACCTCCTGGAAAAGCTGATGGCTCTGTAGACATTGTCTACATCTCTGGATGCCTTGACACAAAATCAGCTCCAACCACCTCCAGCTGGCAAGGCAACATCCACTTCGTGAGGGCAGAAAAGCAGCCCAGACCAGCCTTTGAAAATTCACTGAGTCGCTCTGGGGCAGGTGGTTGCCTCCTGCCATCGACTATCCAGGGCAAACTGCATGTAGCACAGAAGCCTGAACTGCAAACACAGTGGGACACCTTTTCTCCAACCTCTGGGGTATGGTGGGAAAATCGCCTTATTGTGGGCATCAAAGGGAAATGGATATGTCATGGCCCCCAGGGTTTTTCTCCTCTGCTTTGCTTTGCTTTTTCTTCTTCTTTTTTTTTATATGTTTATTTCTGCCTTTTAGATAGAAATAAAAGCATCAAGCACAACCCCAGGCTCCAGTGTAGGGCACAGGTTGTCCATGCCTGCTTCAAAGAGTCCAGAGCACTAGGGCTGGCTGCTCAGCACTGATCCCAGCGCTCTTTCCATGCTATAACTACAGTCCTTTTTGTGTTTAAACCAGTTGCCAAATCTAGTTAGAAGGGATCTTTTCTCCCAGCTCAGACTACTGGGCATGTTGTATTCCTCCCTATGTTTTAGAGCAAAAGCATTTTCCTGAGGTCACCAGGATTTAACAAATCCTTTTGGTAATTTTTAATATGAGCAGTGGTTTCCCTGCCTCTGCTCTTAGCGTGACTCATTGTAGCTGTGATTTTATGTCTTTTATGACAAGCCTTGTAATTCCGATAGTGGCCTATAATAGCTGTGGTGGGGAGAAGGGGTTTTTTGGACCTTCCTGGACCAAATATCATTGCAGAGATGCACATTGCACAACACGTGCTGTCCCACCCATCTGTCCTCTTTGAAACAAGGTACACCACAAGCTGGGCTGAGCCCTCCCTTGGCTTCATGAGACACCTCACCCACTACCAGAACAGCCCTGAAGCCACCAGACCTTCCGTCACTCTGCCACGGCTCTTTCCAACCCAGGCAAGTTCAATCTGTGCTTGCTAAGGTTACAGATAGTGTCGGGTTTTGTCAATAGATGACTTTTTTAATTGTGTAGAATGAAGATGAACATGTACCTACTAGCACAGATCCAGAGGAGCTACCAGGGAGAGAAGTACTTGCTGCTCAGATGTCCTCAGCACACATTTGACAAAAATCAGGTGGGAATGAGACAATGTCCATGCTGAGAACTCCTATTGCTATTAATTACTGTTTTCAGCAGACTGGGGCCCTGGCACCCACTCTGACCTTTGTCATTCCTTAAATATATTTTCTTTAGATCAAGTAAATTCCTGGTTTCCATGTCCTGCTGCCCAAAACCCTATGAAGCTTGCTGTGTCCTATTAATTTGGATTATAACTACAAAGCAGTACCTATATTTTGTACCATTTTTCTGTGCTGGAACCAATGGATTTTTCAAAGGTAAACAGACAACCAGTGCAATTTTCTAGTTTTTCTTCCAAAGCTGACAGAAAGCAAGAGGATGCCTTTCTTTGACTTGTAATGAGAATGCAATCATACCAAAGAGACGAGCAGAGTTTAGATTAGGTCCTTAGTGACCTGGTGTTACTCATGCAGAGCGCTTGTAACACATTTAATAGCAATGGAAAGCATGATTCCTACAGCAATGGTATATTACTAGGGACCTGAAACAAGATATTAATTATTTAGAGCTACATTTTGAGAAATTGAGTCCTTTGTCCTCTGGGACCACCCTTCTCTCTCTCTCAACTTGCCATCAATTCATTCCAGAGATTAATTCAGAGCATGTTCCTCCTTCCCTAACATTGCTTTAAACTGAGCAAAGGTACATTGCTGAAACCAGTGGAATTAAATTGGCAAAACAGAAGTGTGACTAAGAGATGAAATAGGCCCAGCAATGACTAAAAATTGATATAAAACCTGAAGATTTTAGATTTTTTTGACTGAATCTTTGTTTTGCACTGGAAAATCAGAAATCACCAAGACACTTTCTGAAAAGTGTTTCTTGCATCTTTGGACTAAGCCCCCTTCTCCCCCCCCCCCTTTTTTTTTTTTGTTTATTCTTTTCTCTTCTCTTCTCTTCTCTTCTCTTCTCTTCTCTTCTCTTCTCTTCTCTTCTCCTCTCCTCTCCTCTCCCCTCCTCTCCTCTCTTCTCCCCTCCTCTCCTCTCCTCTTCTCTCCTCTTCTCTCCTCTTCTCTTCTCTTCTCTTCTCTTCTCTTCTCTTCTCTTCTCTTCTCTTCTCTTCTCTTCTCTTCTTTCTCCTCCTTTCTTACCGTTGTGACTGCACCACACAAGCCCATAACACTTACTGATCAAGAAACAAGTTTCCTTCCCTACTCAAATTAAAATCCACTGTTTTGAAGTCTGATTCCTCTGACTGTAGTTGATAAAATGCATGTGGCATCCAACAGAGAACACATTTTAGCACCTAATAACATTTTTTAATGAAGGCTATTGAACATAATACATTGTGGTTTACTTTAATCACAGAGACTGATGCATAACTTTGTTTTTCTTCTTGCCTTTACAATTACTAGCACAGAGTTAAGCAAGGCTGTAGGTGAGAACAACCTTGACAGTCACTTCTAGCTTCTGCCTAATATCAGGTAAATTGTTTCCTCTCCATCCCTCCTGGGCGAAGATGAGATTTTTCTTTCTCCTGGCTTAACCTCTTTAGTTAGCAGCAGATGGGCTAGAGACAGTGTGGTCTCAGGGACTAAACCTTAGAGATGAGACAAGGTGCTTTCTTCCTGTGACTGCTCAGATGTCCTTGTCCCAGACACTTCACTGCTCCGTGCCTTTGTTTCCCTGCCTGTGCTTTGTCTTCTTGTGTTAAGCTATGAGCTCTTTGTCTGCAGTTAGTGCTCTGCAGTCTGATCTCCTCTGCTCCCTATGTGCAGGCTGATTTTCAGCCTTCACCTAGGTCTGATGGGTATGATCTCCCGTTTTTTTTGAATATTGCCTGATCGGTGGGGTGAAGCAGTCCAGGACAATTTCAAGAGATAGTAGGCGCTGACTTTCATTGCTTACATCTCACAAGGTTTCCATGACTCAGGGCATTGTACTGAACACACCATGAATGTCCTGTTGTCCAAAAATTTCAAGACACAGAAATAGGAAGGAAAGAAATCTTGGCTTTTAGATTATGGATTTTCCTTCTCAGGCTCAGCCTTGTGATGGTATTTCACAGGTCTGCCTAAAGGATCAAGACTAAGAGGTTGGAGGTGAAGTGATCAGCCCTGTCACCAGCTTTGTTGCCCTCCTCTGGATGCATTCAAGGACCTTAACGTCCTTCTTAAATTGTGGGGCCCAGAACTGCACACAATATTCAAGGTGAGGTCACACCAACGCTGAATACAGCAGGATAATCCCCTCTTTCGACCTGCTGATTTTGTGTTTGATGTACCCCAGGATGGGGTTTGCCCTCTTGGCTGCCAGGTCACACTGCTGACTCCTATGGAACCTGCTGTCAACCAGCACCCCCAGAGCCCCTTCTGCAGGGCTGCTCTCCAGCCACTCCTCTCCCAATTTATACTTGTGCCCAGCATTATTCCGTCCTAGGTGCAGAATCCAGCATTTCAATCCTTGACTGCTAGGTACTGCTAAATGCTTGGGACTTACCACAGATGCAGAGGACCTAACATAACAGCTCGACAACTGGCTTCATCTCCAAGACACAGTATTTGTTTCTGGAAGTGGAAGAATCACAGTGAAGATTAAATTCTCCCCCAACTCGTCAGTCCCCCTTGCAGCTCAAGGGAGAGATGGGGATAACCTTCAGGCTGCTGATGGTGAATCTGGGTTTCCTTTCTTCAAGCTCACCAATTAGTGCTGCGACCCTCTATTAATCCTACTTTTAAGGAATGTAGCATCATTTTACTGGTGGACTGTTGGCAGAATAGTCTGTTTAGGACAACATAGTCTGTTTAGGACAACACCTTATTAACCTTGCATAGGATAAAATTCAGATAACTGCGGTATAAGTGAGAAACACTTGTATTTACTCACAAAACATTACTGCTCTAAGTGCTCTCTGACATACTATTGTGGATGCACTTAAGGGCTGCAAATCTCCAAACCTTGTTACTCACATCTCCTGGGCTCCATTACCCCAAGTTTACCAACACAAAATCTAGAATCGTGGGAGCTGGTGACTGAATTAGCTGATGGTTTCTTCAGTGTCTTCATCTGCAGGAGCATCTGGCAGTGATTTCTGTTTGCACATGGCTTGCTGCCTGAATTAGGCTTATTGTGATTTATGTAAACACAGCGTCGAGACAGTTTGCCAGCTAGCAGAGGGAAATGGCTAATCGGTTTTGCTTCGGGAAAACAGACCCAGGGGAGGCCTGGAATCTCCTCACTTCCTCCCATCTTTAAGGTTTGCAAACAACTCAGTCCAGAGAGTGACTGCATCTGCACTAGGCGAAAACCAATTTAGCACAGAAACGCTATGTTTGCCAGGGTCAGAGCGTGTCTATTGAATGGAAAGTAGCCAACACACATTCATCTGGCACAGGTGGAAAGGATGGATTTTGAATTAATGAACTGGGCTTGGATGCACAAGCCTGGGTACTGCCTAAAGAAGGATTAAGATTTAGCAAATCTCTCCTTGGGGCAGCAGAATATACTTGAGGTGTCTTCATGTGGGTTTTCGTGTTGGTTTTTTTTCCCCCGCAATTCTAATTTTAACCAAATTGCTTCATTATTGAGGGTCTCAGTTTGCCCATCAGTGGCTCGCTACCAAAACGAGGGAGCTGTGAGATGCCCACAGGCTCCCATGTGCTGAAATCCTTAGACAGAAAGGGTTGTTAGGGGGCAACATAATGCTTATAATTTTTAAATTGAGGATGATAATAAAAAGAAAATAAAGCAAAAAGAAAACTAAACTGGAGATGACACTGATCTTTTGTAAAGATCTTCATGCGTCATCACTCCCTCCTCCCCCTCTTTCCACTCCTGCTACAGCTGCAGCCACGGAGATTTATGGATGCACGCATTCTGATTTGCTTTATGTTTCGTCTGGAGAAAGACACAGCTGTACAGAACTACTTTGTCAAGAAAATGTCACATTGCACTTAATTGCCCAATAAAGAATGACAAGTCAGAAACAATATAGCTAACATGCTCAACTTTTTTTTTCCTCAATATATAATTTAAATTTGCTGAGGCTTGGGTTTAAAGAAGAGAGTCATTGTGTGATTCTCAGTAATAATTTTTCACCTGAAATACTACCCAATGAAAGACTGCCACCTCTCCATGCTTTCCATTCACATCATATGATAATAATCTGAGTAGACTCCCTTTTCACTAAAACATCTGCTTTGTGTTTTGACGGATAAGATGAAATATACATAAAAATTAATTTGGGCTGTAATCAGTTGATTAACGGGTTTAGCAGATACACTATATTCTCTCCCATTTTGCTCCTGGGCAGTTCAACAGCAGTTAAAGAGCTCTGTGTGATCTGCAAAAGCAGGAGTTCAAGTTTGTTGCCTGTTGAAGACAATACTGAAGGTGGCCCAGTTGGGTAGACACAAGCACATGAAGAGGGAGAGGTCTGCAGCTGTGATAGGACACTTATGAGATGGACTTCTGGAGGGATGCCAAGGGAGGGCACAGGGTGCGACCTCAAGTTTGTGTTAGCACCAGAAACCTCTGGGAAAGGAAATAAGACTTTTATCAAATTCCCTGCCTAGTAACAGTCACCTCCTTTAGAAAGGGGGATAGTGGGGCACCAAGAAAACCCCCACATAATCTCCATTTAATTCTTCTGTAAGAAGCTTCCATATGAAATCACACCTTTTTTCAGCTGTGTTGCCATCAAGATATGCGGACTGAAACGAGAAGATTTCAGGGTTGACCGAAGCCTACGTAGCACGGGTAATGATCTGCTATTTCTCCTGCCAGCTTCTCAGGCCAGGACTGGTCAGCATTATACCTGTGACCGTCCTCATGCTTTAGCCCACGGGCCAAGCACTTGGATTTATGACAAGCTGTCTTTGGACCAAACAAAGTACAAGGCTTCAAACTTGCATCCCTGGGACCAAACAAAACACCTTAAATCCTCTGCAAGAATAGTTCAATAACACATTCTGGGAACTTAAAATAATCTGTCACTACTTTTGCAGGTCTTGGTGTCTGCATATAATCTATGTTGTAACTTGTAGGGTATTCAATATGGCAGTCTTAATCTCTCGGGTTGACAGCTGCTGGGGAAATGTACTGGGGAAGATGCACTTTATGCGTCTCATTTTTTATACTATTCCTTTTGAATCTGTGATCAGTACTAGCACAGGTTTCCTATCTGCTTGGGAGAAGTGTGAGTTCTCTGTACTACTGGAATTCTCCATATTTCTATTCTCCTCGTGCTTTTATAAATCCTGCTATGTTCCTAATCTCAGCAACAAAGGCAAGACCCTGGTTAATTGAATTGCTTTCTTCTTCTCTTTGATTCTCTTTCAGCTGACCACTTCCTAGCCATGAAGAACATCTCATTCTCATAACATAAAGATTAGTAGTAATTATTATGATGCCAACTGCAAAATCCAGTGAGATTTTTCTCAGCGGATAGGACACCCATAAAGAAAGACTGGGAATTATAACCAGAATAATTTTTTTTTTTGGTTGTTAGGCAAATCTATTTTTCTCAGCACTGCTTGTTTCTGCTGTTGATACACCAACTTCCAGGAGGACATGGTTGCAAACAGAAAACAGCAACTTGGGAGGAGGAGATGTTTGGGTGTCTCCCTGGCTATTTTCATCAATCAGTTGGTACAGCACCTTCGAGGAAAGTGCTGGCAGAGTTTTAATTTATTTTTTTTAGTTCTTTGGAAAGTCAAAGGAGAAGTTAATTTTCCCATTGTTTGGACAAGCTGGAAGATTGCAATCAAAACCCAGCGGGCGTTAGCTCTCTGGAACCACAGCCTCCCCTGGATATTTCCAGTACCAACATTGATTTGTCTTCAGCCAACACAACTGGTACCCAGAGACCTCTTTCTTTTCCACATTCCTTTATCAGCCATGGTCCAGCAACATCTTATCTCCTGCCTGAAGTGCCATATTCTGTGTCACGAACAAATGCCAATATTCACATTTCATTAACACATGGTGCAGCTGGGTTGTTTAGAAGAGAAGAGCATGGAAAAGTATTTTTCCAGTCTGAAGACAAGCTTTTCTCCTCAACAGCTTTATAATGTCTTTTTTCTTTTTTTTTTTTCTCTCCCGAGTCTGCTTGGCATGGCTTTCAAAGCTCAACTCTGCACAGGTGTACATGGCTACCATAAGCCAGACCACTGAGCAGGGCAGTTCACTGCAAAAATCCCATCCTCCACAGCAGTGAATAACTGAACTCAACCCAGATGAGAACTTGGGTTGTCATTGGGTCCCAAGATCTGTCCTGTTTCAGTACACCGCTTGCTAAGCAAAGTGCAAACATCACCTTCTGTGGGTCTTGCTCATCTCTTTGGCATCTGACCTCCTCCTCTGGTACACTCCCCGGAAGAGGATGAAAATTAAATCAAGTGGGTGCCTCTGTAACATCCCTCTTCACTGCTAGGACCAGCAAGTCTGGGTAATGAATGAGGAACGAGGTTTTCCTTCAGTTCTACTGGAAGCACCTCTGCATTTGTCCAGGAAAATCACTGAAGAAGAGAGTAGCCTTCATGAGCAGCAAAGGTTGCTTCTCTGCCCCTGCCCTTCCCTTCCTTTTCCAAGAAAGCCAAGGGAGCTGGGCAGCTGATAACCTGGTGTGTTAGCAACACGTGCTGTACTTGAGTGATTATTGGGATACCTGTCAGGAGAGTGCTCTACAGTTCATGCAGCAACAGCTTCAGCACTTGCTGCCCTTTCACGAAAGCACAAGAGAGGAGCCAGGGCACGTGCTTCAGCTGTGAAAGCAGGGAGTCCAAATGGTGACAGGTCCTTCTCACCAGCAGCTCTTCCTCACTTTCTCCCCCATCTCTTGGGATCCTATAATTTTTTTCCAATAATGCATGCTTGGAAGTTTTTCTCCCACTTTTAACACTGCCTATGAGAGTTAGGTAGCTCAAATGGAGGTGAGAAGAAACCCAGGTGCTGTAGTGTCAAGTCAAAGCTGATGTAATTGCACTCTGGGTCCAAGAAGCATCCTGCATTCTCACTACAGAGAGGATTATGCACAGGGAATTGCAATACTCAACAAATTTAGAGTGAGTTTCCAAAATCATGCAAACTTTTAGCCAAGAGGGCCATTCAAAGGGCTATATTCTTTCCACAGTGAGGATTAGCAGCCTCACCACCTGAATTTTAAGACAAGGAGAAATGAAGAAGTTAATAAGAAAATGTAAGTGGTGGCAGGTTGCTGTAGAGGTAAAGGTTGTCCCTGGCAGAGGTATTCACTTTGTTGCTCTGGGCAGATCTGTTGCAGGACCTGAAGCCATTTTTTTTGCTTTCACTCTTTTACGTTGTAGCAACTCTAGGCTTTAAGTAAGGACAAGAATTTCATTAACTCCTGCAACTGGGGATTCTATCCAATTTTTCATCTATATATTTCACATTACACCCAACCCTATTCCCCTCTTGCTGAGTCTAACTGCATTTGATAAAAAGTCTAGAAGGATATGAAGTCTTTCTTTGAAGACAGAAAAAATGGACACTCTACTTCCTTTGATGCTTCACCCAAATGGCTGATAAGGCTCATGGTTTAATCTGGTTTTATTTCCAGGGAAAATGTATCAGGCAGTACTGCAAAGCATTAGCTCCTGTTACATTCCCTGTGAGGAGAGAAAAAGAAAGATATATTGAAGAAAAAGTCTGTCTGTAATAATTAGGTCACCTCTTTGTCATATTAGCGTGATAAGAAATCAGGTAACTTCGGTCATTCACCGCAGGGCATTTTCTCCAGTCTTCAAAACCACATCCCTTGTTTGTTTTCTTCAAACCCTTTACCAAGTGTCCACGCAATCCCAGCAGAGAGAAGACTGATATCCATGAAGAAGAAGAGTCCCTTTCACATGCTCAGCATTTCTTCACACCTCCAGGGATCACCTAAAACTTCCTGACACAGCTATGGGATGTGGGCTGTTGTCCCATCGGATTGCAGAAGCAATCCCTCATCAAAACCCTTTCCCTCCATGTGCATTCCCTCCATCTGTTGCTTCCATGGACCCATATATTTCATTTAGCCGTACTACATGTCTGAATGCTAATCAGGTCCCCCCCACGCTTCTCCTGTAACAAGGACTTAACCACCTCCTCAGTCTTTGCATCATTCATACATTTTACCATCAGTAAATTAATGCTTGCCTCTAGCAACCTGCTGAAAAGAACGTCATGTTTGGAAGCAATCCTTACAGAACCTACTGGGAGCTTTTTTGCCTTTTCCGTTCATTAATGATTATCCATCGACAACTACTTGAGATCTGTGTGTTAGGTGGTTTTTAATCCATTTTATCACTCCTATTACATGTTAGTCACAACACGAGTGCAAGAAGTCGCCTGTTCACAAAGGTTAGAAGAGATTGCTTAAGAAAAATACTTAAGTAAAGTAGTGTGCATAATGGGTTGAAGCATTTTATTCAGCCATGGGAAACATCAGTCAAGGGAAATGCCTGTGGGAGTAACAGTACACTGAATGCATAATAGCTGACATTTCCAATACTGCAGGAATTGTTTACAATGGTTTTTATGCAACTCCATTTGTTTTCCTAAGAAAATTGTTCTTTCTTGAAGCTGGAGATTAATACCTATGTATCAGGGCTTTACAGATACATGCATCCATGAAAGTTTACTTTGCACGATGATTTGTCAAGAACAAAACCAAACTCTGGCTTATGCTTCTAGGTTTGCTCCAGCATAACAGATTTTGGAGAGAGCCAAACTGAACTGTAAACCAGGTTGTATGGGTCTTACTAATGGTGCAGGTATGAAAATGTGGCCTGAGAGAATCTGTTTCATGACCTGCAGTGCTATACCACAGCGTAAACATCATTGGTGGAAAAAGGTGAATACTGTTACCTCCATTTCAGGACATTGTTATAACAGCACTTTGCTGGACTTTGTTTCCCTTGCTGAAGGAATATGATGGTTTTGAATCTCAGTCTTCAGAAGCAGAAAATAAATATAAACCTGTTTTTCCATTTATTTTTATTAACAAATTATTCTTTTAACAAATGAACATCTGCTGTTTTCTGAAGCATGGTGGCATACCATTGAAAACTTATGGTAGGATACCAGTATATGGAATAGTACCACCCCTCTCCTTTGAGGGATCTCATAATATCTATGGGATATTCCTTGCTACCTAATCCAGCCAGATTATTAAGATTTTTGCAACCAGAGAAATACAGGCAGGTACTATCTCCATGGGAAGACTTTAATCAGCAGGTAATTAACTATAATCTGAAGGACATCATGGCATTTTATGTTTATTATTCTCTGTTTTTCTCAGGAGTGGGAGGCTGCCCTCACTTAAGATGCCAGCACCAAGGCTTTATGGTTGTAGTTGCTGATCTGGACTGTGGACTTTATAATAGTCTTTTACAGCATTTTAAGTTTGAGACCTCTACCTCTTTCCTCTTTGACAGATGTGGATTAGCACAAGTAAATCCAGCCTAGGTGGTGGCTCCTGTGAAACTTCTCATCAAGCATTAGTAACCTAGTTTGGTTCGATTAATTAAAGCAAGGACAAAGGACCTCTGTCTCCCAGAGTAAGGCTGTTAAACCATTTTTGTTTCTTCTCTTGCATGAGGCAGACTACCATGCAGATATCCTTTCTCTTGGCTTTGTGATATCAAAGGTGGGTGACACCAGTCCCTCCAATGGGGCTACTCTCTATTCCTTTGAAGACTTCAGTTGCCTTTAGTCTTGGACATTTTTGGCTCTAGATCCTGAATGAACAAAAGGTTCCTCTCTGAATACCTTGACTCAGGTGGCCACATCTGTCAATTCTCCATTCATTCTCTAGGTATTTGCTGTTGAACATTACTGGAGGCAGGCGTTTCATCCTTATGCAGAAACAAGATGTGCCTCCAATTGCATGATCACCAATAACTCTCCAGTGACTGAAGAAGAAGGTCTTAGCTCCAATCAAGCTTTGACTCAGCCAGTGCTGGAACTGGTAACTAGTTTTGGGTGTTGAGTGAGGGGAAAATAGGTGATTTGGGGAGATATTTTGGAGGGTGGAAATAAATCGACGTCGATAGTCGAGTTTTTTGATACTGCATTGTATTTTTCAACTGGGAAAGTTCCTTGCTGAGTCCACTTTTCCCACTCTACCCTACAACGCAACCAGACTCGGGCCACCTGATGCCAGCTTCTGTTAAATCCACACGAGCTTTTCTCTGAATGCTGCCAGGACTGGAACCCGAGCTGCGCTGGGATGCACATAGGTGTAGGTAGGACTGATCTCACTTTCTAACCTTTCAGATGGAGAGGCGTTGTCTCCTTTGCAAAAAGTCAGCATTGCCTCCCAGGACCTCTTAGTCAGGGCTGGCCTGATCCCTTTCCCCCTTGAACAACACTGCCATTTTGAATGTTGCCTGAGCCTCCAGGCAGTTTTCAGAAACTCTCTATTAGTAAGAAGTACACATTAATGCAGTGTTACTGTGTCAATGCCCCTGCTGAAAGCCTGGGGTTGTGTTGCTAGGCTGCTCCGATTCAATTTTTTTTTTTAATTTCTCTTTGTTTTGCTGCTGCATTTTTGTATTTGTGGTTTTATTTTTATTTTGCGTTTTTTTTGGCCATGTGCTCTATTCCAAGCTATTAATACTAATTTTTCTGTTATTATTAGTGCCATAGAACAGCTCAATTGAGTTGTTGTCCTCAAAAGGGTTGTAAGGGTTTGTGTTCTTTTAATTTCTTTTTTTTTTTTTAAGTCTCTTTGTAAATATCACAGTGAAAATGTTAATTTTCCCAGAGCAGATGGGAGTCAAAGTATTCATGGAAGGTAACAGACTTATTCCCTTTTGTGGGATGTCTTTGTGCTGCCAAAGATACACATTGCAAGTAGGAAAGACATTGCAGGGTGACTGGTGGTGTAAGCATCAATGCCTTAGACTGCAAGACTCCTCCAATGGAGGTGTATAACTTCAGGTACACCCCATGGGCTGTGTGGTAGAGGAAGAACTTCACTGGTGTGCTTGAACCAGCACTAAAGTTTGGGAGGAGATGCCAGGCATGATCACCTAGCCCTGTGCAATGACTATAGCATTTGGTGAACGTGCCACTTTTCAGCCAAGATGTGACACTTGACTGTTCACGGGTGTTTAGAACGGTCTGATTGAGATAAAGGGATTCTGTTTAGACCATCTTTGTAGTTGCAGTTTTCCACTGGGGGAAGGGGTGAAAGGGAACTTATTCACTTTGCAGTCAGGTAGGATCCTGTTAGTCATTGTGTTGGCTAAAGCATGGTAAGGTAAAATATTTGTATCAGCCCCTGCCTAAATTCCAATGCCTGCAAGTGTGCTGAATTCCTGCAGGTCTCATGTCATGTGTGCTTGTCCCACATGGACATCCTGGACCTCAGGTATCTCTGATAGGCTTGGGCACCTGTTGAACCATGGATAGCAGAACCGTGCTGCTAGTAGCTGCTTAGCTACTAGTAGGTATCTTACCCTATGGGTTGGAATATAGTTATGATCTTAATACTGCTCACACAAGGGCTTTCCTTGATTGAACTAAGCTAGGCTGTCTACCCGAGCTTCATGTCTCTAACCCTGCCTGCAGAACGCAGCAGATGAAACAGAAGGGGGAGCGGTGTTGACTTACTGGGAAAAAAACAGTTCTTTGTGGATTTTCTATGCCGTTCCTGAGAGCATGGGGGATCTCTGGCTCCAGGCAAATCTCTACCAGTTTCTCCAGCACAATAACTTTAGCTCCTCTTAAGACTGTCTTAGAGAAAAGGCCCGTCTTACAGAGCCAAACAGATTAGAGCACAAGACCTGACAATGCTTTTCTCCCAGTGCCCTGGGTTTTCTAGGGAAAAGCAGTCCACCATCAGCAACACGGGGAGCCCCAGAGTGGCTGCATCAATAGCATTTTAAGAGCTGGTGGGTATTAAAAATTAGAATCTTTCTCTTGCTAATGCTGGGGAAACAGAGGCATCGGGGGTCAGTTATTGTCAAGTGCTGCTCATCGCAATCTCTGCTGTTCCAGTTAACTGCAGCTCAGAGCTTTGAGGTACTCCAGTACTCCACAGCTTTCATTCCTGGTTCCTTCCATCTCCTTACACATCCCTCCTGGGCCCTGCAGACACAGTGAGAGAGAGCAGGATTTACCAGGAAGCCTGAATCTTTGCCAGAGAGATAATTCTTGGTGTTGGGAGGCAAGCTGGGGACTTGTGTCGTGTGGCCTTCATTTAGTCTGCACGTTGACTTGACTGTGCGGTCAGGTGGGACTGTGACCAAACCTGACAGTGGGCAATTAGCTTTAACTGAAGGTGAAAAAATAATAATAAAGGATAAACTGAGGCAAACATGGTGAGATGCACTGTTCTGGGAGGCTACTTGCCTGCAAAAGCTCATTTTCTTTTTCTTGAGATGGGAAATCTAGGAAAGACAATTGACTTAAGCACCTCTTTATGCTTTCAGCTGTGATCTTGCTTTTAGTGTGACACCCTCATGTACCAATGAGTCTGCAAAGTCATTTTATGACAAGCTCAAAGGATTTAAACTCCAGGTTCAGCCTAGGCTTCCCCCATGTCCAGCTTCATTATGAGGGACCAGGAAACAAGGACTAAATGTCAGTCTCTTGAGCTCGTGCACACTGAGTGTCTGTATCTTTTAAAATAAATCCCTGTGTGAGTTGTGCTCTTCTGGTAGTTTTTCTTTAACAGAGTAGAGTACTACCAGCTGTCATAATTTTAGTAAGAGCCTCCTGATGACTGATACTTTCCTTAAAGCTCTTGATCTTGGACTTATGCTATTTTGTGATAATCACCACTTTCATACATAAAAACCTCATATAATTGCCAAGACAGTCATTCTAATATGACCTGCCTGTGCTCAAGTGGGTCAAAAATAAAAGACAATAAAAGGACATAGATTTTCCAACCTTATGAATTAAGATGTGTGCAGCTGTAACTGAACGAGGCCTGTCTCAGTAATAGCTCCCTTAATCCTGAAGAGCTCTTCCTCTTGACAGAGGTCTACAAATGGATTTGTGCAGCCAAAGAGAGAGATTGCTCTTTCTCATGGAGCATTTAACTTTTTTCTTTGGGTTCCTGAATGTAGAATTTCATTTTACTTCATTCACTTGAAAATCCTGCTTTTTAAAATGAAGATCCATTTAAAAGAAGATAAAGATGCTGTGAGATATATAAGTGGTGTTAACTGTAACCAGTCTAAATGAATAACTGCAGAAGAGATGTGGTACAAAGATACTAAGGGCACATGTCCCATCTATGAAATGTGCTACAAAGATAATAAAGACTGCTAAACAAAGGGACCACAAAGTGACAAGAAAACCCTTAGGAGCCTGAAACTTTATTTTTTGTGTGGTTGCACACTGGCAAGTGCATTCCTGTTATGAGCAGGGAAAAAGGGACAGCTCTTGAGTGAAGTTTTAGTGTCCTGGATTAGCACAGAGGGCTTTTTCCTTATTGCAAAGGTAGGTTGGGAAAAGTTTCTGTGAGGGAAGCTGTGATTTGATTCCAAATACTGGTGTCTCCAAGATTTGGGGAATTTATGGCAGGACTTAGTCTAAGTAAGTGATAACTGAACACTTACCAGGAAACTTTTAGCTGATGTGATGAGAAGAAGACATCCCTCCACAGGCTTGAAGTATTAGCAGCGAAAAATGCAGCAAACTTGCCCACGAACCTGTTTCCCAGTCTAAAAGCTGCAGGGACATAAATAATATCTCAGCCACCATTAATGTTTCCCTGAAAGAGAGAGGCATTTAGGAGGGAGGGAGGTTTGTAACAATGAAATGTCAATGGTGACGTTAAAGAGGAAACAAATGTTCCCGATCGATGCTCTGAGAAGCGAGCTGCAATAGATCCAAGTAGCTTGGCTCTGCGTCTGCACAGGGGTTTCCCCCCCACGCACACACATCTCCTTTGCTGTTCATCGTATTTCATTCCAGATGAATGTCTGCAGAGGCAACCCACTAAAAGTCAAGAGACATAAAGACCTCACGGGCTTTTCTTATGCCGCATGTAATTGCCATACTCACTGTCAACCGCAGGTTTTATGGCTACTCTGAGGTAACACGCTGGTTCCTACAAGGGCACCAGGGGTGACAATTATCACCCTTCAGACCCTCAGATACCAACAGGCTGATGGATAAACCAAAATAGGAAAATGACTCATCTCAACAAGTTGTTAACATAGGATTTAATCGTTATTGCCGTAGAGGAAAAGCAGGAGAAATGGAAGAGCTCTAGACAGCAGCTTTGAAACTGGAGCAGCATCTCTTGCACCTGAAGCTCTCACAAGGGGAGAAATGCCTTGGTATGGTCTTGATTCCTTGGTCCTTTTTCTCCTTCCCTATCTGCGAGCCCAGAACTTCTCAGCCTTCTGCAACCACCGGAGCAACCTGCTTAGGGACTTGCAAACCCTAATCCTTGAATGGGTATTTCAGTAAATGAGCTCCACGACACAGCTGGGCAAACAGCAACAGTTTAATTATGTGGCAGCTCGTGAAGTCTCCTACATTTTGCGGACAAGGTTTGATTCTGCATTACTGAGAACAACCAAAATTCTCAGTTACCTGCCGTGTTAAACATTTGTCCAAGTATGAAGGCACCTGTCAAAACAAGCATTAAACTTGGAGTTTCTTACACGTGTGCTAAGAATGCGCTGACCTCAGGCTTAGGGCTACTTAAAGCCAGAGTCTTGCAATTATTACTGCTAGAGCTGCCCCCTTGTGCGTGAGCAATTAAGCTGTCATTAGTGCAAGGACTTAGAACCCCATCCCGCCTACAGGGTGAACTGTGCAAAGTATATCCCAAGGGATGTTAATTTGTTATTTATATCAAGTGGAAGTACAAAGTAATTAAGAGAGTTGGAGGCTGTTGGCTCTCTGGTATTCTGCGCTGAGTGTTGTTTCAGCTATGGCCACAAATTGAGTTTTCCCAGTATTTTTCCATTATGCACCTGAGAATTTTGGTTAATCCTCCCCACCCTTACTGCTGTACACCTCACATCCAACTGGCTAAAGTACATAAACTGCTGTGGCCAACAACATACCAGGAATGATATTACCAGTACAGTATCTAAATAGTCTTTGAGTCCCTCACTAGCCTTACAAAATACCTGTGGCAGGGAAGAAGCAGCTCGGTTCACATTAAGCCCGTTCGGAATTGAAGAAGTGTATTGATTTATTAACAACAGCTAATTAACTGGCAGTAAGTGAACCTCACATTCAAGATTGATATCAGCAATACAACAGATAAACTGCAATATGAGACATGTACAAAATTTTAATAAACACCTAAAGATTTCTAAACACCCTTCTGTAACTAATCTTAACAGGTTCTCAGGACACACACACACTGAGTTATATGTGAACACTTCTGCCCCCTCACAGGACCTGGGAGTTGCAGGAAGGGTGGGTTCCCTCACTTGCCCATCAACTTGCAGTCGATCATAAAATCACAGAATGGGTTGGGTTGGAAGGGACCGTAAAGACCATCTAGTTCCAAGCCTCCTGCCATGGGCAAGGACATCTTCCAGTAGACCAGGTTGCTCAAAGCCTCGTCCAACCTGGCCTTGAACACTTCCAGGGATGGGGCATCCACAACTTCCTTGGGCAACCTGGTCCAATATCTCACCACCCTCACAGTAAAGAATTTCTTCCTAATATCTAATCTGAATCTACCCTCTTTCAGTTTAAAGCCATTACCCCTTGTCCTATCGCTACCTGCCCTGGTAGCCCCCATGTCTTCTTCCTCAACCACCACCTGCCTGAGGCTGCAGCAGAGCCAGCAAAGAACAATTCCTCCAATAAAGCCCTGTTTTATGGGTGTGCTGCTTTGCCTCTACCTGTCCCTCTTTGCACATTTCGTTAAAACTGGCCCATTAAAAAATAAAATAAAAGAGGTGACTTCTAAATTAGATAATAAAGCTGGAGCCAATTGGGCCGTTAGTGGCTATGAATTTTTTATGTCTGTGCCATTGACATGATTGAGCAAGACGGGAAGGGGAGGGAAAGGGGAGCTTTTTGCTGGGGGTCTGATCTCTCCATTGGATTTAATGCAAGAGTAGAGGCAGTACAAGAAAACAAGACATTCCGGGAGAGTGCAGATCTGTGCTGTAGTCATCAAAAAAGAAACAAGGAACAGTCACATACCTTTCAGTACACATGCTGCTGATTGCAGGCAAGACCTAGGGCAGTAAGAGATCAGACTTCAGAGGTTTCCAGCTTGTATTACAAATTAGGGGTTGTATATAAGAGGTGCATCAGGTTTTTTTCTTGCTTCTTTCTTTGCTCTTGTTCAGGTAATAAACTGGAATAATGGAAGCAAGATAAACACTCTCTTGGGTTAAATGAACCCAAACCAATCACCTTCTTTTGTTGAAATAAGCCTTCAGCTTGGGTTGAATGTAACAGTTATGCAACCTGGATCAAAAGCTTTTTGCCTTTTAAAGGTTTGTTGTTTGGGGCTAAATTTCTATATTAAATATTATCTATGAGGGAAGACAAAATGTCTCATTACTATTGAAATCTTTCTTTTCAGCTGAGGAATTCAGCTGTTAAATGGATCTGAGTTGTTTCAGTCCAACAGTTCTGAAGAGCAAAAGTACTTAGCACACATTTTCACTGTGCCAATTTGCTGCCTTTTCTTGGGCTCATGCTGTTGCTACTCTGCTGGTATCTGTGAAGCTGCTCATGGTACAGTTTCTCTGTGTAGAGAAATGTAGCCTATATTCTACAGTAACACTAGATAGGAGGTAAAATGCCGTAGTTCCTATACACACACTTTTACTTTGGAATAAGAGGGCTCTGCCCATCTTTATCATGCAGCTACCTTCCCTTCCCAGCCCAAGTTCAGCTCAACACAAAGGAATATACTACACAAACCTGCTAAAAAGCGCTCTTACACAATAGACTAGGAATGACTATGAAAACTGTTCAAGCAGATGTGCATTACCCTGGCTGGGTCTGAGCCAGCTGTAAACTGGAAGTAATGTGGCTACGGTTTGCATAGTGCTAAGTCTAAGAAGTCCCAAAGGGAAGCCATCCACTCAACTTTTATTCCAGTCCATGCAAACTGGAGAGGAGAAATGGGCTTGCTCTGTTTTGCTCCTGATATACTGGCTACGTGTTTTGACCTTGTTTTTCACTGAATCTGCTGTTTCAGTTTGCATCTTCCTATAATGACTTTCATACATCTACCACAGTTAGGTACGTTCTGCTTTTCTTATCGCAGAGATTGATGCTATCTTAGGCATGAGGAACAGCCACTGTTCAACTGCAGCGTTCAGCACTGCGAGTCAGGAGGAAATACAAAATCCACACACAAAGAGAAATGCAGAACTGGAGACAGGTAAGATTGTTTCCCTTCTACTTCACTAATTGCTTAATCAGGAGATGATCTTTGTAACATTTAGGCCTGGAGAAGTGAAATTGGAAATGTCTCATACTGCACTTCTAGTCACATCTTCAAGGTTGGTGGCCCCCTCCTTCATTTGCAAAGCAACAAAACCAGGAGCTATTTTACAGCATTAAGATAGAAATGAATACTCAACATGTACCAAAACACATACAGACGGATGAGCAAATGCAGACTTACCTAGGATCACATCCAGCCAGCCCTCAGGATGGATGAATGATCTTGCTTCACCCCCAACAAGGGCCACTTTTTCAGGATGAGTAGGTTTAAAAAGCAGAAGGGGTCTGCAGAGGTTGAGAAGCCCTAAGCTATTCTGATCTCTTGTTAATTCAGTGCATTGATCCTCTGTTATTCATTACCACACAGACTTGTGGTAACTGTTAATTGAAGTATCTCTTCATTCTGTTATTCCGGGAGGACCGCATGCTCTTATCTACCTTATACAGAAGTATGCAGTGACTTAGATCATTAAGCAGAGATGGATTTTATATATAAAAAAGCCATATCTCACATCATTAACATTTAAGTCACTCTTCTGCATTTTATTTCCCTAAATAAAATGATTTGGAAACCTGCAACAATAGGGATTGGCTGCACTGAAGCCTCACCGGGCATGATTAAAGGGAAAAAAATGTGAGTGGAAGGATCAGAAAGGTTAGCAAGGGTGGGAATAGGAAAGGAAATACAGCTGCTTCAGAAACTAATTACACAGGACCCTGATTTCTTCAGTGTGCCACCAGTATCAGGGTAGCAGATACCCAGAAGCAGATGGGGACACACAAGACCTGTCAAAAACGGGCACTGCTCATGCAAACTCAGTGAGACTCTGGTAACTCTTTGTAGAAGAATCATACAATTATTCAGGTCGGAAGGGACGTTGGAGGTGTCTGGTCAAACCCCATACTCAAAGCAGGACTAACTTTGAAGATAGATCCAAATTCAAAATTAGAGCAGGTTGCTCAGGGACTTGTCCGCTCAAGTTCTGAATATCTCCAAAGATTAAAATCTGTCATTTTTTCTGCTGTTTTATTTTTTTTCTCTTGGTGAACAAACCCAGATCTCACGAACAGTGTTACCCTGAGAATTTAATTGCTCTGGGAAGTACTTGGCCACTGCAGTGAAGGACTATAGTGATACTGGGAATAGCTGGATGCATGGATGAAAGGAGCCTGAGGAGCTGGGATGATACAACCCTGTAGCCTTCAGTCCTAATACAGTTTTTATCTCCCAATTAAGACTATTTCATTCTTCTTTCTGCTTGTTCAGCATTAACTATTCAAAACACTGCTGGATGGCCTATATCATAGAAGAACTTGGATTCTGAGTACCCAACTTGAGCAGTTTCAATCTTTTTTGAACTAACAGATTCTAGTGAACTCCATGTCTTCAAGATCAACTGTAGAAGCTGTGTCTACTCTGCATGACAGCAATGGCCTTGAGGTTGGATTTGAGATCAAATTCACATCCTCTAGGTTAGCTGGAGTGTCCACAGGGTTGTTTTCATAGCAATTCAGCCATGATCATGCAAGGGTGGGTTGGATAGGGGTAAACTCCCCTCTGGACTAGCAGCTGAAGGCTTGAGGGACATCCTGAGGTCTAGAAGTCTCTGATCAGGCAATCAAATTGCTTTCCAAACATGATGTCTTCAAATACCTATGTGAAGGAGATAATTTTTGCAAGGGATGCAAGAAACAGTGGCTGGAAGCGGAAACGAGCAGAAACAAAGCATAAATCTTTTACAGATAATTTAATTAGCTGCCAGACCTACTTGCCACAGGAGGAAAGAAACTTTTCACCTAGAAATCTCTTTAAAAAGAACAAGTTTTAAAAAGATCAGCTTTTGTTCTTATCTACTGTTCTAGAGATGAGACAGAAAATATTTGTTGAAACATGATTTATGCAGAAAGATGATCTTGATCATCAATAATGCCCTATCTGGACTTCAGCCACCTTACCTGATCATTATCATGAAATATCCACTGCTCACCCAATTACTTCAGTCTGAAACACCCAAAAGCAAAGCTTTCTTCACAATTTGAGACCAGAATTCAGAGGGAGATGTGGCCCTGCAGCAGATCCGCCATGGGCTTTCTCACAACATTCGTTTCATCTTACATTTCACTTTGCAGCTAAGGGTGTTTTAGTAAACTGAAAGTTGTGTTTATCTGCAGACAGAATAGATTATCCAGCCTGTCTGAAATACAAAATGCAAAAAAGGAAAACAAGAGCAAAGGAGATGGGCTTTTTTATATGGGTTTATTCTTCTGTCCAAAACATAAGTTGCTGAAACAGTACTCTAGGCAAGTTGCTTTACCATTTCAAAAGCGTGCTCAAAAATGTTACTTTGCAATTAATAACCAAATTGCATTCACATTCCAGTGCCAAGTTTTAAATAATTACAGGGTAGGACAACATCATGAAAATTGACTGCAGTTCCTGAGGCAGCTGAGGCCCTGAGGACTAATATTGTGCAATTATCGGAAGGTAAATATTCACTCAGACTTACCCTGTGCTCACAGTGAAAACAAGGCAGTTAGACTTGAAGAGCGTTCGGGATGACAAGGAAGCCTGATGCTTAGTTAGCGTCAAGGGTGGATTTACTGGGGAGTTGGAGAGGCTGTAATCCACCTGCCCATTTCACATCATCACCAGCCAGTGGGCATGTGCTGCTGGTCACAGGGCAAAGGGTTTCCTTTAGGAATGTGTTAGAATTATTTGTTTTAACATTAAAGGAGTGTCAATATATCAGGATTTTGTCTTAGATTGTTTCCTCTTCTTTATTAGGTTTTCTCAACTGCTGTCTTCTTTAAAGTGTCCGTCTTCACAGCCAAGACACATATCCCTTGCTGCCTTTTGAAAATGGAAACTGAGGCACTCAGACTGGTTCTGCACAGCATAACAGAGCAGGAAGCCTCCTGAATGTGGCAATGTTTCCATCGTGTGCTTGGCTTTCCTTTGCATGGCAAGAAGGGACGCAGAGGGCAAAACCAAAATCCTGGAATCCATTTCAACACAGGTGCAAAACATATCCAGCACATTAGCCATGGAAACTGGGAAGATGGTCTGCATCCAACACTAAGTTGGGTTTGAAAGACTCAGGGGTGAAGATTTATTTAGATAAAATTTTGGTAGGTGTCATGCTATTCAAACTTATAAGTGGTCTAATACTCCTATAGTAATTCAGAGCTCTTTTATTAGGCTCCTCTGCGCATAGCCATGGGGGAGCATGGCTGCTACAGATGTCAGTAAAATAGGACAAGGTGTCCTCTAGAGCTGGGAACTGCTGAGGACCTTCCTCCTCACAAGTCTAACTGCCGAGGAGAAAAGGAGAACGACTGGACTCTCTCCAGGTGGGGAAGTGGTAGCTAAAGATCTGCAGACACTTCTCCAAGGGGACTCTATGTGTGTTGCAGCCCAGAAGTTGTGGAGAAGGGCAAGTTAGTGGAGAACTGTTATTTGGCTGTGCTACTCCACTGCAAGGAATTCGTGGCAAGAATGGAAATATTGTGATGTGAGAGAAATTCAGGCTTTCAGAACATCTCAGATCTGGAGTTCTGGCTGTGATGGAGTTTCTCTAGTTAGGTGGGCCTGTCGTTTGATAGACCATTCCCACGAAGGTGCAACCTGCATTCATGAGCTCTTTGTAAAGACCAGTTCCAAGCATTTGAACTTGTTTTAGGGGATCGCAGAACCAACTTCCCAGAAGGGTGTAGATTATGACATCTGGAATAGTTTAACACTGAAACATCCATGTCTGGTAATCCCCAGCGACATCTCTCTCATCCTTCCTACCAAATATTTTGGCCTAAGTATCTGTCATTGATATCCCAGCCCCTTTTAACTCTCTATTTGCAGTGTTGGCCTCCAGTCACTTTTAACTCTCCCTATATATCTACCCAGCTGTCTGCCTGCTGAATAGATATTTCTTCTTGGAAACAAGCTGTGGTACTTACCTTTGCCCACCATAAAGATTTCCAATTTCCTCCCTGCCCACCTTTGTGAGCGTAAAATCAATAGGAAAGAAAATAACCAAGACTTTTTATTTTTCTCTAATGTATTTGTCCACTTAAGAAGCATGCTAATCTGAGAAGAAGTAAAGTATCTTTTGCCTCTGTTTATTAGACATTGAATCAAGACAGAGAAAGGGAAACATCTATTGATCATCTGACCTAAGTTGCAATTGACTGCAGTCTATTATCATACTGTGTCTACAATTATCCCAGGTTCCTTGCTCCCCAAATGGCTCTATATCAGAGACAAGACTTCAACAACATGCCCAGACTGGCTCCCCATCTTGATTTCTGCTGACAAGCATTAATAAGCTTTCTGGATACTTTTTTTCAAAGCAGTCTGCTGGCTTCTTGCCTTCCCATTCCTTTTAAAGCACACATACACATATTTAAAGAGAACAGTTTTCGGGAGAGCATCCCGCCATGCATGAACATATTTTAACTCATGTTGAAAAGAAGGGGCTTCATCATAAATTCTGTACAGCCCCTCAGATCCCAGAGGCTTCATGGGCAATTGAAATTGTTCCCCTTTCCACTCCCCTTCATGTTCTCATCCCAAGTGTTATTTGCTTTGTCATAAGCAGAATTTGATAGTTACAGTGATTTCTGGCCTTGTACCACACAGATTCCTCTGTCTTCATCTTAATATGTAATATGTGATATATTCTCAAAGGTTAATGTTCACATCTATTTTTGATATGCATAAATTATCATAGTTGCAGATATTACAGCCTACTACTTTTTTTTTTACTAAATAACACCCATACTGCACTTCGCTCTCTCAAAACTGTCTTAAGATGTCAAGGATATCACTAATGCTCAGAAAACCTCCCCTTGTTCCCAGGAATAATTTTCATTATCTAAGGACATATTTTGAATATTGATTGCATTTAACATGTTAACCATCATGCCAAACTTTATATATGTATTTTATTATACAGCCACTATGTGGGCAACATGGAGTTTCAGCCAGTGCCTGGTCCCTGGCACACAAATGAGACAGAGCTGGGATGGAAGCAACAGTTTTATCAGATCTGTGGTTGGCATTTTTTCATGTAATAGCTCTTATTTTAGAAGGACCTCCCCTATTGTGACCTAGCTCATCACTACAAAGTCAAGAGACACATTCACTTTTGTTAATTAGGTTATTTTCTTTTCCAAAAAACAACAGCAAAAAAAAAAAATAGCATTTCCCCTCCTTTTATGGAAAAATTTTGCTCTGATTTGCCTCAAATCTAATTATGTTCTAGCCCAACACAGAAATATCTGTTTATATGTATATTAGGGTATCAAATCCAATGGCTGCTTTTCAAAATGTGGGCCACAGATCAAAGAAAGTTACTGACTTACAAAAGTCTAAAGGACAAAAATCCTGATCCTCTGATTTCCCTGCTCTAATTAGAGATAAATGGCTTCAGAAGTGATGCCCCTGTGAATCAGAGAGCACATTCCCACAGCATTTGGTCTTTGAGGGCAACATTACAGGTTGCCTAATGTTATTTTGAGGAACATGAGCCAAACTCCATGATTCTCTTTCCTGGATAAAAACAAGCAAAATAGATACAGTGAATAAAAAAGAAAGATGTTTTAGCCTTGACCTGCCTGTGCACCAAAACGTCCATGTGCCCATTTGGCACAAACGCGAGAAAGCTACTCCTATCCGTGAAACGTCAGAAAGTTGCTGGTAGTGGTTATGTTCTGGATGCAAAATTCTTTTACATGCTAAATGCCTTATGCAAATTCTGTGTAGTCCAGAAATACTCCAGAAGCTGAATAACGAGGACTCTGCAAAGATCTTGATTTTGCTCTTTAAAGAAGTCATTTATTCATAATATAGTTTGTGACTGGCTCCCCCATATACTTTGATATTAGTTGATGACAATAGAGATACCTTGGTCTGCATGCTGAGGGACAGAGGGGAATGTTTAGGAAGGCAGTAAGCATGAAGGAATACTATTTTAGGGTACTATGGAGAATATTGCTATGACTGCTCATAGCATCTTTTCTAACTAATATTGTTTTCCAGTGAATTGGCCCCTGTTAGTCAGGCTCCATTGCTGTCTTCATGGTTAAAAGGAAGCAAAATTTAATACCTGTCAGCTGTTAAGTCTTTAAGTGCTTTTCAATTCCAGCAGCTGGTCATCCAGGCACATACAGCAGGATACATACTTTTTATTTTGCAAAAAAATCTGACGAGGAAAGGGAGTATCTTGCTCCCATCCTGGTATCCCTTACTCTGAATGTGTGATCATGGCGTGTGCTCACTGATCTCAGATGAAAAATTAAAAAAAGGAAAAAAAAAGAAAAAAGTAATGCCTACTCCTTCACCACTGCTGGTTAAGTCATATTCAGCTTTATGATAGGCTTTTCGAATAGAAATCCAAGCCATGGTGCTAAAGGACACAGGAAAGGAGACAGGAGCACAGAGCAGCCTATTTAGCAGCTGTGTGCATTGGGATTATATAAATCTGGGATTATTCAGAGATTTGGCAATTTTCCTTCTCTGTGAGATTATTTTTTGTTCAGGGAGGGGAAACCCATTGACAAACTGGAGTAAGTCCCATGGAGGCCATCAAGCTGGTTAGGGTGGTGGAGCACAAGCAAGGAAATGGGATCTTCTTCTGGAGGGAAAGGTCGTGTAGCCAGAATTGTGTCTGTGGTCTCCTGGGTGTCCCCAGATGGTCAGTCTTGTACTTCTAGAAGTCATCAGAGGGACTGGGCATGGACTAATGAGTATGGCCCCCATGCAAATGGGAATAGCAAAGATTTCCACATGGAAATTGTCGACTTCTCAACACAAGTGCAAAATCCTCAAATTGTACCTGGGGGAAAAAATTTCTAGTTGAAAAAAGGCAACAATTTTAGGGAGATTTTGATGAATAACAGCTCAGCTAAAGCTAGCTCAAGCAGTAGTTCTCTTAAGGAGATGATGCTGTTAGTTGTTTGTTGATGAATGTTGATGTTAATTGATGTTAGATGTTAGTTGATGAATACTAACCTGTAATGGTGCAGTAACTTCTTTAAGCTCCTGAGCTCTCTGGAAATTGAACCACAGACACAGCACTGGCCAAGACTTGCCTTGGGAGAGCACTGATAAATTGTACAATCCACTAAGAATTAATTCTGTTCCTGAAGAATCCAGATAATAGCAAAGTGCTGACACACTTCTTTTTTTTTCTTGCAGTGAAAGAACATTCTAGTTTCTATTGCAAATATATCTCCTCTTTATTTCAAGAGAATTTCAATGGATTAAGATAAAGGCAACCCAAAACTTCCTTTTGGCAAGTCATCTTGACAAGAGAAGAAGACAGAAGTATTTTCAGGGTGGTCTGTCCACTTGTTCTAGTGAACAGTGTCTTTTTGCACTTTTTGGTGAAATGAGAATTATGGTGGATATGGGCTAAAATTCAGAGAGTTTGACACACTCTGAAGTACTTAAATCAGTGGGGAGACCCTGCTTTATCATAGATATGTTTACGCTGTTTGTACGTGGGACATGATTCTTGTTTTTCACCTCCTTTGCGCTCCATAATACCCCAGAGCCCATAGAACCAAGCTGAAATTTTGTAATACCAATTAAAAAAAAATGTGCTGTTTCAAATTATAGAAGAATTAAATATGGTTAAATCTGAAACTGTTCTGGCAAAGTGTAGTAGTAAAAGGCCATTAAGTGAGCTGTCCATTTATAGAAAACATAAGATATAAAATTCATTTTTAATGGACTGTTTCCATGGAAATGTTCTTTAGTAGAGACATTTTGTAGTGTATTAAGCGGCACAAGGAGTTAAGCTGACTGTAGCAGTGACTGTAATGCAGGGTCTATGGTTTGTAAAAAATTGAAACCGTTAAAAGGTTTACAGCCAGGAGAGTGAGGAATATTTCAAAGCCGTTTATCACTCACCCGGCAAAATTGAGTGCTAAAACTCAGCACACCTACCGAAGTGGAATCCCTTCATTAGATCGTTACCCGAATGTCTCAGACAGAGAGAGAAAATGTGTTCCTTGATTATGGAGGTAATAATAATTATAGATAATTTGTACCTCCTCATTCCATTAATTGATGGAATCTTGAAGCATTTTCCAAATATCAATTAAATAACTCACTCTACACAGTAAAATCACTCTGCACAATAAAACCTTGCTTTTATTTGCAACTTGCTTCTTATGCCCATGCCTAATGGTTGCCATTGAATGTTGGAATTTCACTAACATGCCGCTGAGACTGTGGTCTAGGCAGAAGCAGCCCATGACTGAGGTCCACAGATGACCTGGTCCATGTCCCAGAGACTATAAAAATCAGATAAGAGTGGAAAAGGCTGGGGGAAAAAGCAAAGTCTCAGAAGGGGAGAGGCTTTGCCTGTTATTTTGAGACATTGCTCTTCCAGACAAAGAAGATCCCCCAGACACGTTCAGTCAGCATTTCTTTGACAGTGAGTCTGAGGGGTCTAAGACAACACGGTCAAGCTCTTCCAGTGACTCAAAGGGCTCCCCTTTTCTGTGGACTCCAACAACATTAGACTGATAGAGCGATGTGGATTCCTCTTCTTGCATCCATGAAAAGCTCAGTCAGTGCTCTCTGGGCAGTATGGATCAGAAGAACTGACTCCATTTGCAGGTTCAGGAGAGCCCTACCAGTTTGAAACTCCCCTGATCTGAGCTATTCTGCACTATGTAATGCATGTGTGCATCGGCTAAATCCTTGCTTCAAAGTGAGCTGACATTATGTACTTGTGACTAGCTCATGGGCGTCTAGCTTGAACCAGTGAGGAAAAGCATCCATGCATGAGGAGACTGAAGCAATGCAATCAAAAGTTACGATGTGCAAAGATGTAAGGGTCTGCAGTATACAGCTGGTGAGAAGGAATTGTTTTACCTTCTCTTTGAAAAGAACGCAAGCTTAAATTCCACCTCCATTTTGGGACAGAAGCTCCAGAGCTGGACAAAAAGAAGCATAAGGTACTGAAATGCAGTTAAAATTCAACCTGGCTACATCTGGGTCTGTGTATATAGACGTAAATCAAATTAGAAGAAGCTTTTCATTTATAAGTTGAGTCTACAGTAAAGACCAGACATAACAGCATTTTTGAAATACTCTGAAGCGCTCTTAAATACTGGCACAGCAGGAGCATCCCCTCCTGTTCAATATGATTGAACAGCTGAATAAGGATGAGGGCAACCTCAGCTGATGGTTTGTAGCTCATTTCAACCTTCACACACATGGATGAGAGTGCTTGCTTTCTCCACAGCTACCAGCTCAGTCCTCCGAGACTCCTGTCCGCACGCGGCACAGCGGGAATTTAATCCAGATGTCAAACTGCCATCAGTTTTGCAAACAGAAGGTCTGTTGGAAATCCACAGGGAGGCTGTATCGAAACACATCAACCCAGCACCTTCCTGCCTCAAGCCTGTTACATGGGGACCCACTGTACTGGAAAAAGCAGGCAAAAATGACCCTGGTCTTTCCTCCAGATAGTAATGGGAAGGGCTTAATTTGCTAGCCAGCTGGCCCTTGTTAATGAAAGGTTGTTACCAATGACCCAGAGGCATGTTTAGTCAATTCTCTGTTGGTTTTTTGTTTTGTTTTGTTTCTTTCTCTGGCACTGAGAGAAGCGGAAGGAAGTTGCTTTAATGTGAAGTGACAATTTGCAACTGAGACCATTTCTTTCTGTCAAGGAGCGTAAATGGCCAGGAAGAGCCTTCAGGTCTGCAGATGCCAAGCTGCAGAGGGATTTAGCTCTAATGCCACTTCTTGTCCCTTTTACGGAGCCCAGTGATGCCCTGGCAACCCCCATCCTCCCAGAGCTAGTCCTACATGGCCAATTATGTCCTGAAGCCTTTCACACTCCAAATCCGGGCTTTCATACGGGTCCATCAGCATTGCCTCACTTTTAATCCCATCATCAATGATTTTGAGCCAGTGCCACCATGGAAACTCTGAGCTGGGCTGCTTCCTTTCAGCTCTGCCAACCTGCATCGGTACTAACCTATATCACCTTCTGCTACTCCAGTCACGAGCCTCCCTGGGATAGAGACCTGTGTCTATATGAGCTGGTAGAAGATGGAAATAGAACACATCTCAACATGGTCATATTCATTTAGAAACTCTTTCTCATTTCCATTTTCTCAAAATGAGCATAGTTTGGTACACACACACAAAAGGTTTTCTTTTAAAGGGTTTAAAAGAGCTTACGTAATCTGTTTAACTTCCTTTTCCATTTAAAAATACTACAAAATTTATCTAGTCATGGTTTTTGTGTCTGCCCAGCCATATCCCACGAATCTTCTGGTTAATTCCAGATAAAAAGTTTTGGGAGAAAGCAATGCAGTCATTTTTGTGAGGGCTTGCAAGCACAAATGCAGGCCAAACTCTTATACAAATCTTCCTTCTTCAAAAAAGAAGTCACACAAGTGCTAAAACCTCGTGGACCGAGTGGGTTGAAAAACATACCAGAAATAACAACCACCACATTGCAGCAACTCTGTTCACACACTTTGTGCTGCTCAGTCTCTTTACAGTATATAGTGAAAAACAGGCTGAAGGTGGAATGAGGTAAACCAAGCCCTATGTCCTATATATTCTCTGTGCATCTATCATCTCAAGTGTCTGTACTTTGTGCTAAAAGTGTCGACACTATGCCTAGGAATAGCTCAACATATGCCTTGGAAAAGCTGAGATTTGTTGGTTGACTGGGCCAAATCTGGCCCTGATTTATGCACGCGGGTTCAATGAGAACTTAACCTGTGAGAGAAGTTGAGTGTGCTCAGAATTCCCACTTTCAAAGAGCTCCAGAGCTCTGGCTAAGACATTATCTGACCGTAAGCTTCTGCATACCAATGCGAGCACAGGCAGAACCGGCCTGAAGAATGGGCTGATACCCAAATTTAATTAGCAGTGTCGACATCCTCTTGTGCATTCATGAGGCTGATGGCTTAATGACATCTCTCGCCAAGGTGTGACCTTCTGCTCAAACTGACCCAGATTCACGGGATGCTGACACACAGCAATGACTTTGACTGTTAACTCCATTACATTCATTATACTTTAATATTTGCTCTTTCTGTGGACAAAAGACTTTGTTTGTTGGTTTAATCTTTCAGTAGAAGGCTGGTGATGTAGTTTGGCCGGTGAGATAAAGTCAAATGCCCTTGCCTCCTTTCCTTGTCTGAGTGTTGTCCCTGGTTGTGGTCTCAGACAGGATGCGTTGTGCCTCCAGACATAAAAAAGAAAAGCCACTGTACTAATCAGATTACCTCAGAATAAAAAAAAAAGAATAAAAATAGGAAATGAGACAGGATTTTGGACCACCTTGGATGATACAGGAACATGATACCCTGGCCTAGTCCCTGGGTATTTAATTTGTTTGGTGGGGCTATGTCAGAAAGAAACCGAAGTAAAAGTAACAGGAAGGGAAGAAAATGGCTTCAGAGAATGTACGTCTTACTGGAGAATCACGAATTGTGAAGGGACAGCAAAAGCCTGGGAATCAAAATGAGCCCAAGAATTGCAGGGATAGAAAGGTATTTCCTCTCAGCAGAGAGATGAACACAGAGGGGATCAGAATAAAACACATGGACCCACTGGGACCATCTGTGGAAGCGAGGCTGTTGCCTGGTAATGACTCTAACAAAAGCAGCAGTTTTGTTTTCTTGTTGGTTTTTACTTTTTTTTTTTCCTCTCATGTAGCAAAAATGAACATAAAACCAAAAAACAAACCATAAAAAAATTTAGCTTATGAAAACTGCCCACGCAATTTACTGTTGGCCACAGACACCCCAAAAGAAGGCTTAGACCTGCTGAATAAACCCACCCAATGCACAGGCTGCACCATCTAAAACCAGTTGAGGAGAGAAGGAAGAGTTTGTGCAATTCTGCTGCTGCGCAGGCAGGGGAAAAATGGGAAGGTCAGACTTTTATACGGGGGCCAGCCACGATGCAGTGATACCACCCTACAGCCCTGCTTCTTCCTCAGGCTGTGCGGATTGCCTTGGATGAAAGGGTGACCATGGAAATCCAGCAAGGAAAGGGTGAGGCAGAATCATCCCTTTCCTTCCTTCGGCCTATAAAAGGCATGGCTTCGCGCCAAAGTGAGACACAGCGTTGAGTAGGTATTTAACACCCAGTAAATCTTTACCTGCAGTAGGAAAAACTCTAGGCTTGAAACTTTCCCTTGCTAATTTAGCTAAGTGTTGCAGTGACCAGACCTGGAAACGCTTCAGGGCTTGCCAAGCCATTTGGCATGATCTGCTGTCCTCTCTTTTATCTCAAGTGCAGCCTTTTTATTAATAGAGGCTATAAAATATTCCTTTATTTTATGGCTGCACAAATATTCTTACATGCTCAGCTATCAAAAAAAAAAAAAGGGGACTTTCGCACAAAGCCCAGGCATATGTGGGTGGCTTGAAACCTCACACTGTGAGAGACGATACAGCCTTGACAGATAGCATGATAGCAGCGATATTAAGAAAACTTCTCTCCTTGGGCTGCCCATACACTTAATGAGGCCTTTCAGTTTGGCTCCCCCATTTCATCTCTGCTGTCCCATTAATGGCCCTACTTCTCCTGGTGGCTGCTCCTCACGTGCTGCCCATTAAGGAGAGATTAACCGGTGATGAATGGCAGCCTGGTTCCCTGAAAGCACGGCTGACATTCAGATGTATAGCACGGGAACTCATTAGGAGCAAGACTGGTTTCAGTGATAATAAACATTTCAGCAAAGTGCTTAGCAAGTTGCCTGTCTGACTCCCCACTCTGCTTTCCCACCAGGGCTACAAATATCTCTTCAAGGCAGAGACATGGAGGACTTGCAGGGTAAAATTTAAGAAAAAAAGGGGGGGGGAAAGGGAAAATACAGGACAAAAATAAACGTATTTAATGGGCATGAATGATATAAAAAGATTAGCCTTGAGAGGCACTGTGAGGGAAAATATTGCAATGCCCTGTCTAATGTACACGTGGGTATCCGTGCTGTGGGATGGAAGAAATCAGAGCTATCTGTAGGATTTGGGAACTCTCACGGGAAATACTGCCATCCCCCCATCCCCCCCGCACGGAGCAACAGACTTTATCTAAAGTAATGATTTTCTCATCATTTCCATTACAACTGAGCTCCTCCCTGCTTTAGCTCACTTACCCTCACATTGATCCCAGGAAGGAAGGAGGGAAGAGAAAAAAAAAATTAATTTTCCAGCTAAGGTCCGAATTTCTCACTGTTTGTACGTGCAAGAGAAGGGATTTGATATTCTTGGTTAAAACCTCTTATTTCATCCTCCAGACGACAGTGTCTCTTCCATTTATGCAGTTGTATGGCCCGATCCTCCACTGTGTTTGGTAACCAAAGCAGTGCAAAATAATCCATGTGAGGGAGTCCATTAAAATGATATTTGGCGTTGAAGAGCAGAGGCTGCTAACCCATCATATGGTCGCCACTATGGGTAATGCTAGACATGATAAAACCTTTAGCACCTTCTTTAAACAACCCTGGAATATAGCAGGGATGTGATTACTTACTGAAAATACCTAAATTGAAGTCATACCTATACTAAGAAATACGGGCATAAACGTATTCACACCTACAAGTACCGTTGGTACTAAGAAGAGAGTGCAACTGTGCCGAATGCATTTACTGGTTCTTAGGTGGTGGGAGCTGCTGTGTTTTAGCTTTAGTTTGGGCTGAAAATGCAGATTTTAAAGGGAAGACATGTTGTGATGTTTGATTTTGTTGAAAATATCGGGTCAAGTGAGCTTTGCTGTTGTGCTCGTATGTAGATCTCTTCCCTAAAGTGGTTGACCTGCCCAAACAGTCATTTAGGATCCCACAAGGCAGAAAGTAAAGTTTCTTAAGGATGGACTGGAAGATACCAGGATACTTTCAGGCTTGCGACAAGGGAAAAAAATAGAGGTTTTTTTGTCCTTCTAAAGACTTGTTTGGACCTGCTGACTTTGGTCTTGGGAAAGGAAAAGGAAATAGAGGAGGAGGAGAGCACAGAGCAGATGGGGAGCTCTGAAGAGCGGGGATTGCTGCTTCTGCTGCTGTAGGGAGAGGGAACAATAGGAAAGAGCTTGGTCAGAGAGGGCATCTCACCAAAACCCATCCCATTTACCTAGATTCTCTCTCACCAGCGATAGGAAACTTAAATAGACAGAACAGGCAGCAGACAATAACTATGTTACTTCCTTAGGCTGTTTCTTCTTCTGCTTAGGTCTAGAGCTGACCCTGAAAAGTCTCTGTCCAAGGAATAATCCCACCAATTCAAAGCAGGACTGCTCTAGGAAACCGCTGCACTGAGGACCAAAATACCTGTAATTCACGTAAGAATAAGTTTGTTTTCCTGGTGCTGAAGAAGAAAATTGGAAAAGTGGAAGGGGACTCAACACTAATTAACCTTGTCTATGATGGAGAATTACTGCAATTATTTCGCAACACGACTCCAAAGAGTGGAGCACTGGCTTTATACATAATGCGTCACCGTTATTATGAGCTGTAGTAGCCCTGGCATTGTATGAGATTATTCCTCTATGTGGTGCGTATAATGTGCTGAGAGGGAAAACCAGCCAGTTACACAGAGAGGGCACAGAGCATTGCAGCAGGGTTAGCAGAATACAAATTGCCTTTGCAAACTGCGTTTATTTTTAGCCAGGAGCTCCAAAGAGCAGCTATGAGCCATTCTTCAGGGAAGACTCTGGCAGGAAAAAAAGCAACAAGCTGCTACATTCACCCCCTGGCAAAAGTTGAAAAGTTGAGCAACAGCAAGCAGCTTCCATTGGAAGTTGGGGACTTGCTCCAATCCAAAGGTTGTGCTCATTTCTCTTCCTTCTTTTCTGCCGTCGAAAAAATGCCAGAGGGCAAGTGGCAGCCAAGAGCTCCTTGCTTTATTGTGTGCAGACAAAGGGGTTTTTCTAGCAAGAGCTTTCTCTGATTTATCATAAAAATAAAAAAAAGTCATAATAACCTTGGGATACTAGCTCATGCCAAATGACTGGAAAGGGAGGGAACCTTTCCAACTCAAAGGACAAAGCTTGTATGTTTGCTCAAACCAAAGGCATCATCAGAAAGAAACTGAAAGGCTTTTGAGTCAGGAATAAAAAGGGTTTGAAGTGGTTTGATCTGCTCAAACTCCAGGGACAGTTGCACACATAACCTCCCCTCTTCTTGTTTTGAAACTCTTACATGGTTAAGGATCAAAGCTCAAGCACAGGCTAAAGTTACTATGCACAACCACTTGCTGTGCGTCATCTGGGCTTTAGCAATTGTCCATGTAGGCACCCTCAGCCTAGGGCAAAGGCACAAAGCTTAGGCTCTCTTTACCTCCTAAAATGGCATACAGCCCCATGTGAATCCATGTTAGCCTGGCCATGTATCTGAGCCCTTGAAAATCCATGAATAAAAGATTTGATTTCCTGGGAAATGCAATTACACATATTAGCTTGAATTTTCCCAAGCCACATAGATAATTCTAGTGCCTTAAGTTTTCCTACTGCCTCCGTTTCATTTTACCTTTTCAAGGTTTTGGTTACCCTCCCCACTTGCTCTGATCTGAGATAAAGACCAACTTCAAAGAAAATCATTTTCATTGCTGGGCCTACCCACACCCACTAAACATTTGATGCTACCTTAGAAAACAGGCAAACGAGCAGGCATCTTGACGCTAGAATAATGACCCTGAAGCCTCTGAATAGGAGACTGCTTTAAGGAGGATGGCAGAGGTCTTTGCAGAGCTGTATTGAAAATCTCCCGTTGTCTATGAGGGTTTTTTTCTGTCTATCCTGTCCTTTGCCAAAAGAGTAGTGCTCATTCTCCACACTGTATCTTGGAAGCACTTATTCTGTCCTTGCACCCTTGGTCAGCAGTGGGTAATCTCCTTTCCAAGTCATGACACATCAGTCATTTGAGGGACTAAGGAGCAAGCATAAGGTGCAAGGTAAAAGACCTAATTCCCCTAAGAGGAAAGGAATCTACTTCCTTCTACTGTAAAATGGGGATAAAGCTGGTACTGTCCTTTCAAAAATTAAGGTGTTGTGTGCCCCGTGCCACGTGATGTGGAGAAGCCCATGCACAGGACTGCGGTTGGGAGGAGTTTCAGCAAAAAGGCGGCAGCTCAAGAACCTCTCTTTTCCCTTCATATATATATTTTCAATAACATTAGAAGTATTAAGCTGATGAGCCAATTCATCTTTTTCTCCCTCAACTGTAGATGACAGGTATGGTTGCAAAACAGCCGTGTCCTGAAGGAGGTTCGAGGGGCTGCTGCTGTGTTCCACATTTTCCAAACTCCTGTGCTGCCAGCATTGGAAAGGGATCTGCATGAGATGCATGGTTTGACAGTTTGAGAAGATAAGGACATTAACTGAAGGAAAGGACACGAGGCAGCATTAGGTTCAAAGTGATGGGTAACTGGAAGACATGGAAACAAAGGTCTTTATGAAGCACGGTTGTGTACAATGAATGTACAGTTGCTTCATTTTAATCTTTCTTGGAAAGCTTGAGTCTGATGAAGGAGAAGAATGGATATTAGCGGAAGACAAATATTAGGAGAAGACAGACATGCAAGAGGACCTAGCAGTAGCTGGAGAAAGTGCAGGATTGTGAGTAGGGCAAGGTCGAAGAAGATGTACTGTGATACAAGGGAAAGTGGTAGGACGGAGTGCAGATTCCTCCAGGACTCTTCCAGTTTTCGGGAGGGAATGGGTATGTTCAGGAGCAAAAATAGTGGATTCACTTCTTAAAGCCTGTCCTCCCTTCTGAAAATTCAGGTCCTGCTCTCCCCATCAAGCGTATCCTGATGTAAAATGGAGTTTTTGAGCTGCACTATCCGTCTCTGGGTGCAGATACGTGGGAAAGGGGTTGACAGAACACAAAAAAAAAGAGGGGAAGGGGAAAAGGGAAGCCATGGGAAGAAATAGATGCCTCAAACTACGGTGGTTGGGGCTTTTTTCAGCTATTGGTACCCAATGCAAATCCAGCATGCAATATGTGTATACATGAAGACAGAGGAAAATGTCAGTCCTGTTCGCAGCTGGTGAGCATTCCTCTTACGGAGTCACAAATGCACAGCAGTGGGACAGCTAATAACCTCTCTTAAACCCAGATGTTTGGTAAGTGTTGAACAGGTCTATGTTGGTTGTGCAGTCTCTAGGGTGGATTGAACCATGGAGAAGTGTAAAGTTTCCCTTACCTCCATATGAAGCATGAAACAAAGTCATTCTAAGCTCAAGCTCTAGGGCTCTGAGATAAGTTGGACCATTTTTATGAGACCCATAAGAGGTGAATGGTCTCCTCTGACGGTACCCAAGAGCTGAGCAAAGAAAATTCCTTCCTTCTAAAATATTCATGCCTGCTCTTTCCAGCCAAGATGCAAAGACACAGAGTGAATTTAGACACAGACTTCATTGCCCAACTAATGTTGTGGATCCATAATGCTGAGGAATTCATCTCCAACTCAGTCCCACGTGGTCTGCCTTGCAGAGCAGACACATCCACATGCTGCTCTATAAGCTCCTGAGCTTGTCTCACCTTGTAGTGGAAATTCCAGCTGGGCTGACATTTAGCAAATGCTGCCAGCAAACACTTTTCCTCTGAACTTCGAAGGGAAAACAAAAAAAAAAACCAGGAAAACAAAGAGCCCCACAATCCTATCACTGACAAATCCAAGCAGATTTGGAGTGAGGACATCTGCTATGCAGAAGAAAAGATAAAGACAGCGCTGTGATTAGTAGTGAATGTTGGGACTATTTCACTAAACTGATCAGGGTTCATTATTCTTCTGTTGAATATATAATATTGCACAAACACATTATTGATTTATTAATAATTTGACTGTTTATTTTTCACCAGGAAGGAAGATGAAGGCCTAGGTTTGCACAGGTTGATAACCAAATACCTCTACACTTCTGTACAGAGGAAAATGCATACAAAAATGAGCTATAACTAGAGTAGGAAAGTATTGTTCCTCCTTGAGGGTTCTGGTTCCTCAAAATACTAGCCAGATATCTGAATTACTGTGGTCTGTGGTTAAAGAACGTTCTAATAAAGATTACTCTTAGGGATTTAAATAACCACCTGGTCCTGCTCAAGTCTTGAATTACTTCAGGGTCTGAGAATTCACAGTCTCGCTGTTTTGGTGGAGTGAGTACTCCAGGATACTGGAAACACTCTCTTTGATCCAATGTCTTTTCTTCTGATTCCCAGTGGAAAGCTGTTTAATAAAATGAACGTTTGGCATGAGTCTGTTGGCTGACTTTACACCTTTACGTGAAGATCGAAATGCCACTGTCTGATGGATCACTGATGCAATGGAAAAAGGATGAGAGAAAATAAGAGAAGAGAGAAAAAAAGAAAAAGAAAAAAGAAGACAAAAGAGGGATGAGTCCCTGACAAATTCCCCCAAGCTCCAGGTGGTTAACAATTTGACACGAGCTGTGCCTAGTGCAGGGTCATAATTTCGGACAGAATATCTAGAAGGGCTAGGAGAAAAAAAAATCAGCACGAGTGAGTTTTACAGATCCATTGATGGTGGAGAAAGAGCTAAAGGAATAACCTGTTGGGCGGCAGGAAAGTCTCAGATACATCTATGCCTCTCCTCCCCCTTTCTCTATGTCTCCTAGATCAGACTAACCTCTTCTGCATTAACACTGGGAACAGCTTGGGCATACTTTACATTTGCTGCCATTAAAGTAATCGGCCTGTCATCTAAACTCACAAATGGTTCGGGAGAGGAGGGGCAAGGAGGACACACGACTGGAAAATTAATTTGCACAAGAGTCTGAGCAGCAAGAAAAGTTGCCTTGGAGCTGCTCATTAGCCAAGCTGATGACAAAGTGAAAATAAAAAGAAGGTAAGTTTTAAGGCAGCTTTCTACCCAAGGTACTCAAACATCCATTTCCATCTGCCCAGGATGAGCAACTTTGCATGAATTAGGCTCATGTGCACCATATGTCTATTTATTTCCATCTTTATCCTCTTTGCAAAGCTGTTTGAAGAAAGCATGCCAAGTTAGCGTTTTAGAGGTTCAGCAAGATCAGTGCCTGGAACAAAAAAGCAACAAACCAAAAAACACCCCCAACAATCCTCCTAAAACAAAATAAAAATAAAACAACCCCCCTGCCTAATCATTTTCACAAGAGAATTAGCATAATTTGTCTCCACTTTAGACTCTTCTACTGACAAATACAATAGCTGCAGCAAAGCAAGAGGTAATTAATAGCTAATATTCACTTTAACTGAGTTTAAATAACAGTTAGAAATGCATCAGTTATTACCAGACATAGGGATATAAACCATAAAAAGAAGGGCTGGGTAAACCAGGTCACTTAGTGTTAAGTGTGCAGGCCTGAAGGCAAGAACAGCTGTTTCTAAGCTCTTCACGACAATGTTTGTCTGCTCTTTTCTTGAAGATTTCTGTTCCTGGCTGGCATTGGGCATAGGGACTGTAGACTACTCTTGTAATCAGGACAGTTGTTAGGAGGAAGGCTTTAGGCATCTAACTGAAAGTTAAACAGAGCAAAAATAAGCCCTTTGCAGTTAATCTATGCATACTCAAGTTTTGAAGATAAGTCACACCTGGACCTTCTGGGAAGTAACAACCTTTGATACTGATGAAATGGAAGACTCTGCACTGGAAAGCCTCTTGAGCATCTGCTTTTGGGAGCTTGTGGATAAAAAAGAAAGGAAGGTGATGGCAACGATTTGAAAGTGAAGTGTCCTCAGGGAGTCGAGATCTGGTCCCTTACAAGTTTAAATGTGAGTTTTGTGCCACAAGAAGAAACGAGCTGGAAGCAGAGGTCTCCTAGCTACTTAGAAAGCAGGTATCCACAAGTAATATTTAGACTCTGCATTGTATTGCCTTATCTTCATGAAAACTTCCCTAATACATTTTAGGTTTGGGAGAAAAGAATTAATAATTTATTTCATTCACTTCTGAAGCACAGAATTATGTGACTAAGAGTGCACAAAAAATTCTAAACCTCTGGATTTTGATGCATGTATTTCACCCGGTATTTGTTTGTACTACTTCATCCGTTCCATGGAATTTGCTCTACGTTTTTGTGATAACTGTGATATATACCAGCTGATTAAAATGACTTTGCCAGCTGACAGAAGGAACTGCTTTGAATAATCCACATAATTGATGGGTGTGATGGGTTACAAAAATCAGGTGTCTTCAATGATTGCCCTGGAGGGCACAGGCTTCTTCTCAATGTTGTAAGAAATGGCTGAATATCACAACCTACACTTATAGTAGATAAGGTCAAACATGGTCAATCAGTTGGCAACATACAAAGACTTAATTAATTTTCACTGTCTGCATTAGGTTAACTGGCAAGGCTGTTACCAAGATATAAAGACAGTTCCTCCAGAACAGGAGACTCATACTGGAGAAGTGATCAAACCAGCCACCATGAGGTAACACTTTAAATTCCTACTTCTGTTCAACTTGAGCTAAACATGAAGATGATTCTGAGGGTTACTCTTAAGCAATATAATTTTCTTGATCAGTTTGCAACAATAATTACTCACTGGCTTTGGCTTTAGTTCTGGTTGAGTTTTTTCAAGATTTGTCTGTATTACTTTTCTGAGCTAAGCTACGTGGAGCTGGAGAAGGACTTCACAGGTCCAAAGATGGCTTCTCCTAGTTTTCAAGAAATCTCAAAGTAAAGGGAAATAAATGTTATGAAAGAGGTTGACACTATCTCCACATTATTAAGAGGAGATTCATCTGCAGAGTGTGTCTGTACAGACCATGGATGGTTGATTCAAGAAGAGCAGAAAGCCGGCTAATTCACTGTAGAGAAGAAAGCTTATTCTGTCACCTCTGGGATGATGCCTGTCCTGACACATCACAGAGGAGCAGGGTCTGTTATTTCCATGGCTCTGATGCAAAATGGCACAGGATACCTCAGCCAACATCCATGTGACTGCACTCCCACCTCCCCTGCGAAGGGTGCCTTCATCCACTTCACGTTTGGGAATAGCCACTGGCTTTTGAGATCTTCCAGCATACGTCCTGACTCTTCCTAGAGAAGTGCTAGTAGCCATGGACCAAAATAGTGCCAGGATTAACAATTAGATGGTGTGGACTATCAGAAAATAGTGCTTCAATCTGTACTCTGGCCCTGTTTGCTTTATGAGGAAAGAGCTAACACCTAAATCTGCAATGTACTGATAAGTACCGGGAATTGCTCTCTCCTGCTGCTGAGATCAGCATCTGCTGAGTGAATGCAGATCCCTGGATGAGAGTATCAGTCTCACCCATATTATGTGTATGGACCAAAATAATTTAATTAATCTTGTAATAATCACATGCATGATTTTTGCTATATATTTACTCTGGGAAAGCTGTTCACATTGAATTTTTTGTACTGTCCAACCTGGAGGTTAAATCCTTTTTAATTTCTCATTTTCTGAATGGCAGTCCTATTTGGATTAGTTGGTCTGCATTGCTTGTTACTGGATATAAAAATTTGCATTCAGATGGGCTAACTTGACCCATCTTGGAATTGGTCAAGTTTCCCAAACAATTCAGATCTCTCTGTAGAATCACTCTGCCTTATTGAGAGGAAATCATTGTCTTTTAAAATGTTGTCAGCAGTGATTTTATTCTTTTTCCCAATTCATTGGTAATGACGTTGAACAGTTCTTGCAGAACCAGCTTCAGTGATGATTTGCCATTGACAAGTTCTTTCTGAGATTAGTCATTTTACCAGCTCTTAATTGATTTTATATTTATATTGCTCATTTAAAAAAAAAAAATAATAATCAGACTGCTGGAAATTAATCAAACCCTTTAGAAAAGTCTTATATCGATGCGGTTACCAGCATCACAGATCTTGTTATCTCATCAGAAACATAATCACACTGGCTTGACAAGGACCCCTTCCATAACGCACATTGACTGACATTAATTGTATTCTGACCCTCTGGTACTTTATTGATTGCATCTTGCAACATTGTTTTCACTATTTAGTATGGAATTGATGTTCAGGCTTACCAGCTGATAATTACCATCACCAGCTGATAGTTACCATCTCTTTTTTCATGTCCCACATGACATCAGTTTTGGACTTAATAGATCCTCTCGCTTGAACTGTAGTAATCTAATGAGCTTTAGGAACTGTATGAAGTCTTTGGAAACGATTACAAAGTTTTACTGATGCAGATCATCACTTTCATCAATTGGAGCACCACCTTCTTTGGTTCCAAAACATCCCCTGGCTCTCGCATGGCCACTGGGACCGTCAGAAACGTTGCAACCTCTTTCTGCAAAAGTGAAGATGAGTACCCCAAGGAACCAACTGCCAAGAGTTTGGGGAGAATAGGAAGGGGAACGGGACACTTCAGTTTTCCTTGCAAATAGGCTGTAAATGCAAAAGTATATCTGAAGGTAAGAATAGAATACACTGAAAGGTATGGGCCTTCCACTGATCTCTGGCTGAGAAATGGGCTGGTTGAAAAGCAAAAGCCTTGGTGAAGAGGAGTGAGTGCTGAGCTCCTACCTAGACATTCCCCCCTGGAACGGTGATACCTAGCCTGACTTAAGTTTTTTCTTCTTGCTTACACACAAGAAAAGACCTTCCTTTGGGGTTCCCTGCATAATTCTCAAAGGATAAAGCTTGGATATTTGTATTTGGCTGTCCTGGACTGCCAGAGGTTCACAGCAACCACAGTGTGGGCACTCTGTGAGATGACTGCTGCTGTGCTTAGTCCAGAGGAGGATGCATAAGAGTATTTGCTTATTTATACAATCTGACCTCTTTAACGGGGTGATATGTTTACTACGGATCGTGTAGTAGGCAGTTGTTTTTGAACAGGCTAGTGCAAGTGCATAAAGAAATGTAGGTGCCTGCCTGTGTGGTTTGTATCATACTGGAGATAGAAAGGAGTTTATCTTCTCTTGTGTGGGCAAAAAATAATCTTTTCACACAAGACCTTGTACAGGCAGGAACCTGAGTCCCTTAGCATAGGCATCTGGCAGGGTGAAGGGAGAAACAGGGAAGTTTACAGATAATCTATTACCTGACTACTGTAATGATTTTGAGCACAAATCGGACTGTGAAAAGAAGGAGGAGCGGTCCATAGGCAAAGTAAAAGGACAGCGGCTCCATTACCACTGGTGGTTTGAACAAGGAATTTTTAGGATTTGTTCATCAGATGCAGATCCCAGATGTCCAAAGTAGTGATGAACTTCATCTTCCTGTACAAAATCCATTCTTCATCTCCTGTTAACTCATCAGCAGATCAACTGTTATAGAGGACTGACAGACCAAGAGGTGACCAATACTTGGTCCATCCAGGATTTGCACAAACCCCCCTAAACTGCGGTTTAATATCAGCCAAGCATAGAAGGATGTGAGAGAGCATAGATCAGATGCTGGAATATGCTGCAGGGGCTTGTTAACAGCACAGCTGGCCCATGAATGGGAATGGGCCATCCCGGGACAGACCCACTAAATTATTTTCTACTTAATACAGCAGAAGGGATTTTTATCTCAGAGACATCCGAGATGAGGTTTGATGTCAGGAGTGGTATAACCCTGTAACAATCACCCACGTGCAAAAGGGAGCATTGCAAAGAGAACAGTAATTGCAGAACTAAGCAGTCATGAATGCTGAGACTGCAATAGCAGGGTTGGTGGAGGTTTATTTTACCTTGTTTTATTTTGATTCATACGTTTAACCATTAACTCAATTAATTTCAATGCATCACTGATGGCTGGCTGCATTTGCAGCCTGGTTTCCCGATGAAATGAAGCACGTGAGATACACCTAGGGAGCTGTTTATCTCAGTCCCTAGTACCTGTTCATCCTCTCCACTAATCCTAGCTTCATAGAATCATAGAATCACTTAGGCTAGAAAAGACCTTTAAGACCATCGAGTCCAACTGTAAACATAACATTTCATTTGAAAAGAGGTTTAAGGCCTTTAATGTCTGAGTTGCTTTGTGAAATACCTGTCCGAGCAGAGGAAAGCACTTGTCTGCATTGCAGGGAGGCAGAGCAGGCAGCCATGGGATGGGGACTGAAGACAGAACAGAAAGCAGAAAGGAGCTTGCAAGACGGAGGAGGTTGGTGGGAAATAGATAAGGGCAAATAAATGTTGGATCATACCCTGTTGCGGATGGAGTGATGCACTTCACTCGTAGGAGAGAAGCAGCAATATGTTGATTGATATAAAACAGCGATTTAACAAAGTTTCATAGCAAACGTGACAGTGGTTTAACAAGATTTGATGGCAAGGTATATTTGATTATTTACTGCATAGAGGACCGGGTAAGTCAGTCAGACGCATCGAGGAGACCCTCCCATTGAGTCACAAGATTCAGAGAAAACCCCCTTGCTTTCTAAACTCCTTCTCAGAGGAATCTAGCTGTGGCTGGATCCAATCCTAGTCCCAGACTTGGTCAACGCTTTATATCTAAAAGATTATATGTGCACAATCAGTCTAAGATATAACCTTAGCAAAGCTTACAAAGTTTAGCAAGCTATTAGTCACTTACTGAGGATCTGTTGTGGCAAGGAATCTCTTAATATCAAGCAGTAAGGGGCTCTGCAGCAGGGGTAACCTTGAGAGGTGTCAAGGGGAGATCTTGTCATGCAGCCCACTGCCATGCAGGAGAGCTCAAAGGGCTCTTGGGCTGCACACTAGTTATGGGGTAAGATCATTGACTCAATCAAATTTGCATACCGGCTATGGATGTTAGTTTCTTCCAAACGTGGCTTGAGTCGGACCTTGACCAGCACTGTGGTTAGGTGGGCGCATTGCTCAAATTAATTGTGGTGTTATCTGTCTCCACCGAATCTACTTTGAGGAGGATGCAGCCGTCATGACCAGACCCAGCCATTACGACTGCCACTGGTGGTTATCACCTAAGCAGGGTTATATAAAGGGAAATAAAGTTCAGGCTGGGGGGGCAGCAAGGGAGCACACCATCACAGTCCACCCCATGACTATAGTCAATTCATCTTATTCTCACAGAGTGGCAGTACAGTCACCTCTTGCCTCTGTGCCATAAATAAATAGTATATTGATAATTTATGTGCTTACAGATCCACTGTAAGTAAATAGTGAAGTATTGCTATTTGCTATGTATAAGCTTGTATGTTTTGGGTGATTTGTTTTATCATGTACCAAACCTGTATATACAATATGATTATAAGCAACAGACACATTAGAGTTAGTAAAATCACAACTGGGTGAAGCATGAGATTAAAAACTCCTGTTGTTCTTGGTGACCATCCAAGAAGAGTTTCCAACCAATTATGTTCTCCACCCTTCTTCACTCTTTCCAAGACATGGTGTATCTCTTCTGTATCATGATGAAGGGTGATTAGGGGGTTTTGCCCATTATTTTGGGTGCATTCTAGCAGCTGGCACAGGTCATTGTGTTGTAGTAGTTTCTTCAGCAATGTAAGAATCATTCCGATGGGGGTAGGCAATAAATCTTGACTCAATGTATAATTAGACTGTAACAAGTGATAAGACATAAATCACTTGTTGTTGTGCTTAGTTTATTTATGAGTTGTAATGCCTATTTTAAATTTAAATTATAAGGTGGATCGTCTCATGTTATGGTGATCCCAGAGGCAAACTACAAAACCAGGTTATACTAAGGTAAAATTGTACCAACAGTCTAATCTTTCAGCAGCACAAAGTTTCATATCCTTTGATGTTCCATTTAGTGTCATATTGTACACAGCAATTTGAGATGCCTTCTCATAGGTGGATCCATTGATCACCTGGCATCCTACATTTATTTCCTGGCCTGTCACTCTCCAGAATTGGGAGAATCAGTCAAAGCCCTTAGGAACCCTGCTCCATTAATTTTCTAAATATACTTGTGCCATGCATTGCTACAGTTAAGAGGACCAAGTCTTTATTAGAATTTAGTCCCATACTTCTGGTATACGTAACACGGGCTTGGGACCAAGGCCACTTTAGGGTTCTTTGACCACAGGATTTGTAATAGTAACATGAACACAGCATTTCCATTTGCCATCCAGTGGGGTGCTGTAAGAGAAAACAGAGACTTGTTTTGGTGGGGAGAGTCTGAACAGGTTACCCCGTTAAAAAGAAGGGAAAAATCCATCGTGCAATAATTCTGTGTTTTGCACCACTGCTATCGGTAGCTTCCCAGGCAAATGGGCCACGAGGATTAACTAAAATGCTAGGCACAGTACTGATGGATGGTAGGGTGACCATCAGAGGCTGTCCTGGCTGTAATGTAATCGGATATTCTCTTTTCCCAGTAGGTGGAGCGCTAAGCTCAGTTTTCAGAAAGAAAGCTCGGTTTACAGAGCTTCCAGTAGACCTGTATGGATTATTAAATTGATGGAGTACTTTGGAAAATCGTGCGTCCCTTTGAACCTTGTGTGGTTTGAGATTCCTTTTCAATAAGCCATTAGCCCTTTCTACCATCCCATTTGATTGAGAGTAGTATGGGGTGTGAAATACCCATTTAATTCCTTCTTGTTTTGCCCAAACTTGCACTTCTTACACAAGAAGCGTGAGCCATTATCACTTTGGATAACATCAGGAGTAGGTAGATTTGCGAACCAAAGTCATAGCCCTTGCACTGTATTTTGCCCATCGGCTTGCCAACACTTAGTCACCATAAGCAAGCTGCAGACTACTTCCACTTCTGTGAGGATGTATCGATATCCCGCAGAGGATTTGAACGGCCCCATATAATCAATTCGTCACGCAGACCGTAAAGTTTTCCCTTCATTGATATGTAGAGGTGGTGCTTTAGCAGGGTGAGCTGCTTGTAATTTCAGTCTACACTGGGGACATTCCGTAAGAATAGTTTCACAAGTTTTTCTGTTTATAGGCCAGTCTTTACTCTGTGCAGCGAAGTGCTTCTTTACTTGTGTGGCCTAGGTTTTGATGTAACCATTCTCCCAATCGATACCACTCAGGATTTAAGGTGACTTTCCTAATTTTAGTTAGCTCATCTACTTTTTGATTCCACTGTGTGGCTGGTTGATTATTCTTAACGTAAGCTTTTACCTATCCCATCTTGAAAGGTGTTTTCCTGGCTATGTCTAGTAATAACTGCCAGTCTTTGTTTCTCCACACTGGGGTTCTATTTATTTTCCAGTTCAAGGTTTCGCCCTGACAGAGAGCACTGGCCTACAAAGCGTAAGAGTCTACATAGATGATTTTTGCTCCATTCTGTGGTGCCAAAACAACTGCTCTTATTTCTCCTACTTATGCACTGTTTTCACCTTCTTCTATTATTTCTTTGCCAGTGGCAATATCTAATGCAACGGCCTTATATTACTGTTTACCATTTACCCTTTTTGCCGAAGCATCTGTAAACCAAATGTTTTCTGTTGGTGTACCCTCAGCGAGGGGTGGTGCATTCAGAAGGGGTGAAGATTTAAAAAGTTGTTGTAACGCTATGGGGTCTGTGTTTATGAGCATCTGCAGTTTGGAAACCTTAGTGTGTCCTTCAGTTAATTGCATATTTTCTGCAACTCCTGTTAGGTAGGCATACCATTTTCTGATAGCGGGGTTTTGTGCAATTCCTTCTGGGGGAGCAGTTCCCTTTAGGTCACGTTGGGGTGGGGTGGGAGCACACCATCACATACTGGCCTGGGGAAATTGTGGGATGGTGTTGGAGGACTAAAAACGTGAGCTCTGCTACCCAAGCTATAGCTCTGGATGTATGGGATGACAGCCAGTGAATCTGCTGGAGGACCTGCAGGACATAGTTATACCATTAACAGATTTGCTTGCCCAACTCCTCTCTGGGTCCCGGTCCCTGATCTTCCACGTCACTAATACTAGTTCACTTCCAGGATCTGGTTTTGGGCACGGGATGTGATGGTCCCTACAATACTCTACCAGCCACAGTGCACTGCTGGCAGCTGATGTTTTCCAGGCAGTTGACATTTCCCTTCTAGTTTTCTCTTTTTTCCGTTCCCCAGCAGTGCATGCAGGTCAAACTGGGAATTGCTCGTTATCATAGTCTCAAGATGGAGCAAAGGTCAGAAGTCTCCCTCCGTTGCACGCTGTGATGAAGGCATCCATCCACACGCACAGGCAGCCTGTGCTGGCTCTTTACACACCTGCAGCATGCCCAAGCATCGATGAGAACCCCTGCTTACTGTACACACTCATCACTTACTCTACACCAACACGCTGCTTACGGCGTAGAGGCAGATGCCTGAATCATACCCACAGAAACATGTGAACAAACCCACTTGCTGCCTACCGCAGTTGTGCAAGGAGGGGGTTTGGCAGGCAGAGCCATCCACGTGTCTTCTGCTCATGACACACACGGACCACAGTCTCTGCACACACACGCACGTGTGCAGGATCGTACATCCCCCTCACAGGCTGGAATAAGTCATCCTGCCTTACTGCACTCACATGTACACAGTCGCTCGGCGCTTGCAGCATGCACACAGCCTCTTCTACACAGAAATATCCTGGTTTCCTCAAAATATCCCCATCTTTCCTTAAAGCCACATGGACTGGACTTGGACACATGCTGATGCAGGTCTCTGAGCACTCTCTTTTCTATGTATGAGTGTATGCGTGCACACAATTTATCATGTGCACACATATACGGCTTGCTATATCCACACAGCTCCTTGAATATATACAGGCAACCACCACTTTACATCCTCATGTTTCAGACCATATAGTGGTTTGTTTACCCCCAAAGCTTATTTTGCTTTTCATCTGCAATGTATTTTAAATATAGAGACTACATTAATTTTTGAAGTAGCATTAACTCTTCCTACAAACCTTGCCTCGTTTAATGTGCAGAAGTACCCACACAACACACATGCAGATCTCCCAAAATATGCTCTCTAGGCATCTGCACACAATGCTGCACACATCCCAGTGCATGCGTAGGCACATATGCTAGGAAAAAATCAATTTTCTGGTGGTTTCCTGTGGTGAGTCTCACCCCCTCAGCTTAATTAAACAAGAAAAATCCATGTTTCACCTCTCATCTATCAGCCTAAAGACAGAGACACTGAACTGTCACTCCCCACACCTCCATCCTGTGGGTCAGAGGGGGCTGGAGGGATAAATTGCTGCACCCAGGTGAAGAATATTGCCTGTTGATCTCTATATCTCTGTTGTTCTCTTCTTTTTTTCTCTGGACTTATATTTGTTCCTGTCTGTATTTTTAAAACTGATTGTTTTTCCCTCTCTCACGCTTTAGGTACAGGTACGGGTTGCTCATCATCTGACCTGCTGCATCCCTTCTTGGTTTCCAGCATCCCTGACATACTTTAATATCAAGGATGTCAGGAAGTGTGGAAAGGTCGGACAACCCTCTTCTTGCCATAGTGTTCCCATCAATTTTCTGACTTCAGAGACTCAAAAGCAGCGACAACAAAAGACCTTTTCAACTGCTGCCGTAACAAAAAACATGGAAATCGTTTTTCCTGCTGGCTTACAAAGCAGGGGAGGGAGGGGGCAGCCCAACAGGCAGCGAGGGAGAAAGAGGGTCTTCCAGGGGCAAAGCACTGTGAGCCACGAGAGCTAAATACCTCTCCTTGCTGAGCACTGAATTCTGCAACTGTGCTCAAATCCAGACTTGTCTGGAGGAGCGCTGAGCACAGCATATGGTTCAACACCCACCCAAGCCCTGGATTATGGGGTACCTAAGGTCTGCCCGTGACCTGGTGGGGAGAACTCCATCCCCACCTCCGGGCAGATGTCCCTCACTTGTCTCTTCTTGTGCAATTGGCTGTCTCCAGGCAGGTAAAGAAAATTAGCCAGAACTCCTTGTCTGCCTTGAAGACAAGTGAGACGTCATTGCTCCGGCAGCATGACTAACCTCTTCACTTTCCCCACTTGGGATATAAGGTGGCTTTTCCCATTCTGCTCATTTCCTGGACCACAATCGCCCGCAATCAAGTGTTGCTTGCAGAAGTGCTTGTGAGTACAGGCCAGGAGTGTGTACAGGAGCAAGCTGACATTTTTTCAGTGTAGATGATTGCAGGACAGAGCATGAAGCTTTTATCTATGCACTTCAGCACGCTACAAAGGAAGGAGCCTTTCTATGGGTAGCAAGTCAATAATATGGATAGAAACCATGTGAGTCATAACACTCAGAGGTGTAAGCTCATTTCAAGCCTGCCTTTCATCTTGCAGGAGAGGATTGGAGAGGACAGGCCAATTAGGTGACCACAGACCAAGTAGCTGTGCATGGAATTGCACGCAGGGTGCTAGGGTGATTTGGCATAGAGCATGTTGGAGAAGATGTCACCAAGAAGCAGCCAGAGGACAAGGCTGGTAGGGGGGTCCACTAGGTACACGCTTTTCCTTCTCTCCTTTGCCCCTGACACATCCTGGGGTGTTGGTGTCCCCAGATCCCATACACGAGGGATGCTGACCAGTTGCCATGCTATGCTGGAGGTGGCTGTGACAGGTTTGACAATGGGGGGAAGAAGAATGCGTGGTTGACACAGTGTATGGCAAGTTTGTCGCTTCTACCTTGGTCTGGATAGGAGCCATCTTTTGAGGCATGAAAGTCTAATTTTCATAGGTCATTCTTTTGCTGGCCACCAGAGCTGGCTAAAGGCGATTTGACCTTCTGGCTGGCTTCTCTGCTGACAAATGTCTCTCTGCTCTCACTCTGAATGTCACCAAGTGATAACACATGCCTCTGCTCAGCAATCAGGGACAGTTCAGCAGAGTCTGGGTACCGTGGGAGAAGAAAGGAGGGACTGGCTACACCTCACCTAGACAGCCCCAGCAGGAGAAAAGGTGCATTATTTGTACCAAAACACATCACACAATAACAAAGGAAGAGCCAAACAAGCAGGCAGCATAAGGCCAAAATGTGCAATCAGATGGGAGGACAAGGTAGCAGGGAATGGGAGAGAGAGAAAGAGAGAGAGGAGGAGTGAAGGATCAGAGTCATTTTTGGAGAGATATGGAAAAGCAAGAGAAGGATTGTAAAGAAACCTTATCTCGTTCCTGCCTGTTCTCCCACTGCCGTCGGGATTATGCAAATGAATCATTCAAGTAGATTTCCCTGGTAATTAAAAACTCTGCTCTTTTTAATTAAACTTTCCCTCCAGACTGAGGGTTTTTTTGTTTTTTGTTCCCCCTCGAGAAACTAATCTTTACAAGGCGCTTTTTTTTTTTTTTCCCCCTCCTCTCTTCTCTTCTTCTTTCTCTTTCTTTCTCTTCTCCTTCAAAATTGTCAAGGCCTATCACGAACCGACTTGAACACTGAGTTAAATGAGAACTTGCTGGAGAAGGCAAGAAGGGAAAACTTTGAATCTAGGTTGAGGCAGGAAGTGGGAGTTGGACTTCAGAGCGCAGGAACTAGTTTAAGGGCTTGTGCACCGAAGCAAAAAGAAAATATGAGAGGAAAACCAAAGAAAAGTAGGATGAAAAAACCCACAAGTTTGAGTGCTTCTAGCTCTTGAGATTTGGCTGGCAGGATGTTTGCAAGCAGATATAATTAGTAGTATATCTGTAATGTACTCAAGGTGCTTGAATATTTAACTGTGGGTCACAAGAAATTGGCAGGGTTAAACTACATGAACAATTACTGCGTACCATCGCTTCATAGACTTTTTTAGATGCATGCATTCCCAGCAGCGGATGGAGACAGGGTCTGCATCAGATAGACTCAAGTTTAATGCTGTATGCGTGTTCTCTTTTATCAATGTCCTTAGCATTAGGGGTGGTGTTTCAATGTAGGACATGGATGCTTTGCTGTTGTCACTATAGCTGTCATGTCCCATCTCTCCTGAGGGACTTTTTCTCCCTCCCTTCTCAGGAACAGACCCCTTGGAAGCTGGAAGGGTGGAGAAAGAGAACAGAAGAAGAAAAGCAAAAGAAAAAAACAACCCAGTGCTTCCACCTGCTGATTTCTAGGACTTTGCCAAGTAGTGGCCAAAGGAAGAGTGTTTACCCACCCGAGCCCTGTTGGCCCTGGAAGGTTCAGAACCTCAGTGTCACTTGCTGCTTGAAGGACAGATCAGAACTGTTGACCCACTTTTCTTCTCTCACCTGGTTTCAGTACCCTGAGTGTCTACAGAAACTCAGAGGAACCCCTGTGGTCCTATTAACAGAGGTCTTGAGCAGGTAGCTATTTCTTCAGCTTGATACCAAAGCTTGCCGTATTGTACCATTTCCAGGGAAAAGATCCACCCTGGGAAATCTCAGCCCTCTCCCTGGGCCTGTTCCCTGAATCAGTGATGGGCGAGCTTTGACTCCAGGCTGAGATCATTGTGCAGGTAATAAACTCAGACTTTGTAAAAAAATGCTCATTTGTATTTACTACCAGGAGTCATCTGAGCCATTCAAGCCCCATGTGGATCATGCAAGCCCTGATATAACTTGTCAAGACCCCAGTCCTACGAAGACAGCTTGCTTTGCAGCCTGTGGTGCTGAGTTCAGAGCCAGGTTTTGCCACAGGCTCCTTGTACGTCTGTGAGCACATTAGGTTTAGGGGAGGTGGGAAGGGGAGTCATCTAATTTGGATGCCCTCATTTGAGCAAGTCAACCTGTGCAGTCAATGAAGAGGAATTCAATAGTCAGTGGTGTTCAGGGTCTGGTATATCTCAGCCTGAATTAGATTCCTGCCTTTGTTAAGATGGATCACATGCTAAATTTCGTTAACACTTGCTAGCAAATCCTTAGCCTGTAAGAAGACAGCTGGTTCTGGTGGACACATGGACTTTGTAGACACTTGAGCTAAGGTGAGATAAACTTGGTCCTTAATCAAACCAGGTGGGCTCTTTACATTTCTATGCATGGAGAAATAAAAGTGCTTCCAGAAGGAGGGAGGAGTTACCCTCCAGCCTCTGGATCTGGAGATACCTGCTCCTCCCCACTCATCACAGAGAGCCTAGGTGATAGATTTGCCTGGAGTCTTGGGTTTGGGTTTTGGGTTTTTTTCAGCTGAGACAAAGAGAAGAATTACACCTGAAAGCAAACTTCCCAGCATGCTTCGTCTTCCTATGGATTGCTGGTTGTCCCCATGGCTGCAAAATAGCATCCAGGGACTTAGGTAAATACACTGCCAACTAACCTAGACTGAACCCTGTACTGCCACAACTCAGCTTGACGTATAATTGCTCTCCACACAAATTACTGAAGCACAGGTGACGTCCACGAATCTCTCTGCACCCCTGGTAGGCAGCACATAGGGCAGGTTGGGGTCCTGGGTGGGTGCTGACTCAAGGCATGACCCTGAACAAGGCAAGACCTTCTTGCAAATGTACTGAGCTCTGCTCTCCTCTTGGAAATTACAGCCTCTCACCAGAGCAGAAGGAAGATCTATTGGTGACTAACCACAGCCGAGTACCCCCTAAGGAAAATACACTGCTTCCATCTCCTGCCTCTTTAAATCTCCATCCTCTTCCCATCACAGGGAGATATTTTTAGCCTTGATGCTTTATCTTCACAACACAAAGGCTCCTGGTTTTAAGTGCTACACATTCTTCAAAGTTTGGGGGTTTTTTGATAAGGAATTTTCTTTTTTTCTTTTTTTTTTTTTTTAAGCAATGCCTCACACATGCAGATGACTTACATTGGGGTGTGTGTAAATGTACACAGACACGATGTGAAGTGGCAGACAGTAAGTCCAGAGGAGATGAATTGTCAGAGAGCTGATGATGCTTTATTTGGCAGGCACTAGGTGCAGTTATTAGACACATGTGGAATATATCACATGTAGGGAATCAGAAGCAAGGGTCCACAAATAAAATGTTTTTGAGGATCAATATTGAACTGTTCAGATTTTTTTTTCGCTATTGCTTTTTCTCCAGCCCTATTTGAGGCATATGTAATGACCATGTAGAGCAAACACGGCTCCCTGTGTGTCCTGTGTCTGCCTGGCTCTTCACCTCCTTGTGTTTTTTCTGCAGATTAAATCAATAGGATGATGCTTCCAGGAGGAGATATTAGCGGCTACTTTATCATGCCTACAACATACTCAACCTCAAAGCATGTCAGGTTTGGTGCAGCATAGTGTCCATCACAGATACATGGATGTTACTTATGCCCATTTGATCTGAGGTGTCCCAGGTGCGTTGGGCAGCACAACTGTGGTATAAGATACATCATCAACCAGTTTCTAAAAGTTTGGAGTTACCTAGTGTAAGAAGCCAAAGGGAAGAGGTGGGAAGTTAGAGTAAGATTATCTTCTTTTTAGTGTGGTGCATAAATTCTTCAGCAGACTTCAGGGAGAAGAGAAATTCTGTGCTAGTTTAAGTCAAACTCCATTTTCAGCAACAAATGTCAAGTATTCAAAAATTTCTTTACGATGTTGAAAAGGATAAAATGCTTCAGTACTTCATCTGAAATTGCCTTTTTGAAATGTATCCCTTCTTTTATCTGAAAAATATTTTTTAAGAATTGAAAAGAAACCAACAAAAAAATAAACCCCCAAAAGCAAAACAGTGTGTTCTGATGTCACTGAATCAAACCTTTCTTTTCAGCCAAGGTTTTCTGTTCTAATGTCTTTGAAATTATCAGCATTTCAGGGGATATTCAATTCCAGAATTTAAAAATTCAATAAGTGCTGGAATTTCTCATGAATCAGAAAGTTTGATCCACTTTTAACTAAATCACTTCCCAGTTGCTAGTTTTACTTCCACCCACATCAGCATGGAAATGGATTTTTCTTTTGAACAAGGTTTCCTTGGGATGATCTCTGATGATCTCACCTTGCCTCCCTGTGCCCAGACTCCAAGAAAAATGTTTCCCCTTTCCTCTGTTCTTCTGTCCTCTCTTGATTAAGTCTTGTACTTTATGTTCTCTGATATGTGCCTACTACCTTCATGAGGAATTAACTGGCATAATTTATTCATTTACATTCAGACGTTGCACTGTAGACAGGAGAGGCTGATGAATGGGTTCACACTGGCTGGTTAAATGCGGCACAGCAATAGGCAAAGCTCAGATAAGGATATTTTTCCAAGGAATGAGAAGAGATGAGATCAGAGAGAGGAAACTCCTTCAAAAACAGCAGAAACCCCTGTTCAAGTATCTGCCCATGTCAGTAAATGACAGAATAAATCATTCTTCATGCAAAGCAGGCAGAAAGTAGTTTTTCCTTCACGTCTTTACCAAGAATGAATCTTGGGTTTCCCTTGTAAGAGCAACTACGGCACTGACACTTAGAAAGTGGTGAATGTAATCATGTTCTCTTTAATAAGGTCACTGCCTGTTTCTGAAGATCATGACACACTGCTATCAGGTTTGATGATGGCAGTAAAGGTGGAACTGATTAGTTTGTGAGATCTTTCACTTGCAAATCTGTAACTCTGCCTTTCTATTCCATGAATGATTTAGGATTCTTGGATTTTAATTTCACTTTTTTTTCTTTCCAGTTTAAAGATTCAGGACCAATGGCAGAGACTAATAATCAGCTGATTAATCTCACAGAAAATCAAAAGCTTTCCATTTTCTCTTATGGCCAAATTACTGCAGACTGTGACTGAGCCAGAACCCAAAGGCTAGCAAAGCGCTGGCTTAGAAACTCAGAAAAAAAGGGGTGCAATGTCAGGTGTGATCTCTAGGGTTTGGGTCCCAGAGGAGTATTCTGACTGCTGAACTGTAGCTTTCATATTTTTTTGCTTCCTCCCCTCTGATCCAATGAAGCGGGGATATTTGTGGGGAGGCAGAAGGCATCTGGGGCCAGATCTCGTAAAACCTGGATGTCTGTATCAGCATATTGGTTGAGGACAAAGGATCAGCCTGCTTTAGATTTGGCAAATGGAGATGATCAAGGGGCTGGAGCACCTTTCCTATGAGGACTGGTTGAGGGAGTTGGGCTTGTTTAGCCTAGAGAAGAGAAGGCTCCAGGGAGACCTTCTAGCAGCCTTCCAGTATCTAAAGGGTGCCTACAGGAAAGATGGGGAAGGACTCTTTATCAGGGAGTGTAGTGATAGGATGAGGGGTAATGGTTTTAAACCAAAGAGGGTAGATTTAGATTGGGTATTAGGAAGTAATTCTTTACTGTGAGGGTGGTGAGGTGCTGGACCAGGTTGCCCAGAGAAGTTGTGGATGTCCCATCCCTGGCAGTGTTCAAGGCCAGGTTGGATGGGGCTTTGAGCAACCTGGTCTAGTGGGAGATGTCCTTGTCCATGTCAGGGGGGATGGAACTAGATGATCTTTGAGGTCCTTTCCAACCTAAACCATTCTCTGATTCTGTGATTACCAGAATAGCTCTATTTTGTCATAGATTATAAGAAAGCTACCATCTTAGATCACTTGGATAACTCATGACCCTAAGACAGACTTTTCCTACATAGCACAGTGCTCAGTTCTTTTCTTTGAAGCTTCTCCACTAGCTCCAGAGTGTATCTATCCATTGGCACATAGCTTGTGGGCACCTGAATCTCTTTCTTCTAGCTATGACTTCCTGAGGTTAAAGACGTCTGGTCCTCTTATGCTGCTTTCCAACACCTTCAGCCCTGGGATTCCCACTGGTGTGATACAAACTATAAATTAGCATATTAGGTTGCTTTTTATGTTATTCTGCTGAATTTTTCTCATCTTTAATTTCATCTGGTTACCCCTGGTTACATAAATATATTTTTTTCAAATAGAAATGCCAAGTATTTCTATTAATAAATCTTTTCCTGTTCCTCTTGGGGAAAACCAAACAGATGGGATTTATTTTTTAATCTTTAAAATGTTATCAAATTTTCATAACAAATAATTGCTTCATATTTAAACAGTGTTGGAGCAAAAAGCAGGTACTCAGAAGTTGCATCTGCCAAACAGAACAACATGATATTAAGTCCTGATCTACTTGCAGGGTCACACTACAGACACATATTACTTAAATCAGTGGGTCCTGAGGGTATTTTCAAGATACTGGACTAGCAGCATTTGAGCTTGGAAAATGAGAATAAGAGGAGGACCAGGAAACCCCACTCTATTCCATGCTAAATAGTGACACTTCATTTTTCCTTTGTAAAAGCATACTCTGGAAATCAATGAGCTTAACCTCCCAGCTACGAACTTCTACGAGGTGGCAAAAACTGTGACTGCAGAGCCCAGCTTCTCCCAGGGACTGAAAAAAGCTGAGAACCTGCCCTTGATAATGACTGGGACCAAACTCTGATGGAATGCAATGAAAGAGGACTATGCCTTGCCTTGAAGGACCTTGATGGAGGGAGGGAAGAGGACTCGAATCCCTTGTCTTTCACAAGAAAATATTTTGCAACAGAAAGCATAGCCCTGTCACTTGTGCCAACTTTGTGCCAGAGGTACATTTGGGCTAGATTTTTTTTTTAATATATATATAGAAAGATAGTGCTTTCCTCCTTTTTTTCCCTTTTTTTTTTTTTCCTTTTTTTCCTTTTCCTTTTCCTTTTCCTTCCTTGGCTTCCTGTCCCAGCAGGACCTTAGAGGGGAATTGACCACAGATTTTTTTATCTCGTTTTCTCTAGAAATAAAGGATTTCTCTGGAATTAATGTTCATCCATACATCTTTCTTCAACAATAGCTAGGAGAGGATGACAACTGCTTCAGCACAGACTGAGGCCATGGCCACGCTATACAGTGAGATGTTCCAAAGTGGTATATAAATTTTTGCCTGAATTCAGGTTTTATTTTGAATTACTGGGAAGGAACAGATTCAGGAAAATGGGATTCAGGTATTTCCTACCCACGCCTGGCTCTCCATTTTATTTGGACAGCGTTGCATTAGTTCTGCTGAAGTCATGGGCTGAATTCAGCAGCTGCTTTAAACCTGGGTTTCTCTAGGCCTCTCAATTTTCTCCCCAGAAAAGGCATTCATACCTGTCTCGGTAGAAGTGTGATGCTTTCTGTGCTGCAGATGTGTTTTTCTTGGCATCAAGTCTGATACTAGTAACTCAGAGCTGGACTCTTCTCCTTGAGTTCAAAGAGTCACTGCTTGAACGATAGCTGCTGTTGGCTCTGATATTAAGTGCCCCAGATGAATGAGATGGATAAAAGCACAGTAGGGTTGGATGAATCACTGCCTTTTATTGAGGAAGCCGTTAGAAGAGAGGTGGAAGACGCCTTTCTTTGCTACAGGCAACAAGGCTTTACTCATTGCACCTTCGCTGGCTGAACTAATGAATGAAACAACCAGAAGTCAATTAACTCCCAACCAAAAGCCCTGCCATGACTTGTCCTTGCAGTGAGTTTGACTTTGGCTGTCTCTGGGCTGTTTCGAAAAAAGCCATGCAATTTTGTCAGAGAAAAACAAGCATGTATTCACGTTGTAGAGTAATTGAGACGGCGGTCGGTAAATCTGGTCCATGGGGATATTACATGTCTGCTTTTGTTTGTACATGAAAGGATCTTCCCAGCTAAATCTCTCAGGCTCCGTTCCCATCTGTGTCCTGCCAATCAGTGGGGTGGGCACTACCCGAAACAGATGCTGCTGGGCACTGGGGTGCCCATCCTCTGTGGAATTAGTGACAGTGCTGTCCTAGAAAGCTAATATATCAATAGTGTCTTCTCTAGCAGAAGGGAGAACAATTTGGAGAGGAATTTGGTCTGTGCTGTCAAAAGCAGGATGCAGTATCAGCAAAGCACAGATGATGGCAGCAAAGTACAAAACCAAGACAGCTAGGAAAATATCAATTACATTTAATAAGGAGCAGAAAGTTTCTGGGAAGCTGATCTTTGGGGTCTCTGATGACTGGAAATGAAGCATTATGAATACACCTTCCTGCAGGACAGCAACATTCCCCTTCATTACAATAGCACCTGCTAGAAAAATATTTGCTTATAACAGTGGCTCACACTGGATATAGCAGACAGAGGTGTAATTGTTCCCATGCTAATTAATACAGGCACAATACGGTCCCTGTGGAACTCATTGCCACTTTATTTTCTGTTGTTAGAAGCTTGTGACTTTCAAAACCATCTTCCTTTCAGAGGAGTTATAACTTTGGGAATACATCTGAGATCACTGTGAATATATTTATTCCTGGACAATGCAGTGCATTGGTGTGATTTCTTGCCTGGGTAATTTCCCCCTAGTTCCTCTGCACAGGTAGTGCATTTTTAATTGTGGTTACTGCTTGCTCAGAAGGCAGGTATGTAACGCCGCAGGAATTTGTGTGCTTCCTCAAGCACCTGAGCAGTAAGTCTGGCAAAGATGTACGCAGTTGTTTACACAGAGAAGCTTACTTTTTCTGCATCCACTGAGAGGTAGAGTCTGATACACCCCCTCTGCATCACTTAGAAGAGCGACTGAAGGATAAAATTGCTGCTGCCTTCTCCCTTATAGGCACACTTGACTGATATACTTGGCCAGTTACAGGATTTTGGTCTGTGCTAGCTATGGTTGAGTGTCCCACGTTCCCAGGGTCCATACTTAATAGGTGGGTAGAGTGTTTCCTTTCCCCTCTAAGACCCTATCACCCCTTTTTTGCTTGTGGAGTGGCAAATTAAGGACCCCTGCGACTGGACCTCCTATCCAGTTACCTTCATGCTAGGGTGGAGAGAGCACTTTTCTTTGCAGAGAGACTTAAATTAACCCTGTTCCTCCAGCTGCAGAGCCTGGCCATGGGGACAGGTTTCCAGATATGCAGAGTCTTTGAGAGCAGTCACTCCTTGGTGGAAATGTAGGCTCAGCAGCCAGCACCAACTTCCCCAGTTGCACTAACAAATGTAATAAGCAGCCCTGGAGCTGTCAAGTCACTTTGCATCTAGATGATGATGTGGGATCATCCGAAAGCTTGCTCACTGCCTGGCAACCGTAATAGGTGTTAAGAGCCGCAGCGAAAGGCTGCTTAACTTGACAACTAACAACATACCCTGGCCTTTCTGTGTCTGTCACTGTCTGAATAATACATTTTGTCAATGGTGTGATTTTTGAACAAGTCCCTTGTATCACCTGTTCGGAGGCAAAGCCAGGGGAAAGGCTGGGAGCCAGTGAAACTCCTGCTGGAACAGGGCTGAATCAGACTTGATTTTGCCAAGGTGGGGAAAGATCTGAATCACCCCAGGAAAAAGAGGGTGAACAGATCAGTAAGAGCCTTTGGCAAAATCTGAGAGTTGCGCTTATATGGGATGGACAGTAAAAGGCACTGGCTGGTCCAGGAGATGAGCAAATGCCCCCACTTTTCAGCAGAACAGATGGGTCTCATCAGTGCTGGTGGCGCAGGTCACAGTGAGATGGTGGGACTGGCAATGGGATACTCAGCCCACCCTGTCCTCCCACATGTGATCATTCGTGGAGTAGCTCAGCTCTGAGTTGACAAGTTCCCAGGCTACCGCAGAGTAGCTTTGGGCTGCTCCAAGGACCTCAGGGACTCCCACATAGCGGTCCAAGGTCAATAACTCAACTTGCAAGGGGTTGAGTCCACAATGACAAAAGTGTATGCCCCTTGTCTCTGTTGACACCAGACAACGAAATCCAGCTGAAGTCCACTCTTAGACCCCACTGTTAGATGAAGCTAGCCCTGGGTTTCAGGCTGGTCGTGGGTATCTCATTTATTTCAAGGCAACAGGTGAAGACTGGGTCAAAGCAACTTTCCAACAACAGCCCTGTGGGTTCCTCATGGAGGAGAAAAGCAGAGTGCCTGATGGCACAATTGCACACTGGTGGAAACAGTGCCAGCTGTCCAACATGTTCCCAGTAAATGGGTGAGGCGTGAAACACACTGGGTTGATTCTCACTCCAGGAGTTTCTGGGCTGGTGCAGGACATGTGCAGCCTCTCTGTCTCCATCCCCCATCTGGAAAGCAATGATACTAACACTCCTCAGTAGTGTTTAGGTTGTAATCATTCTAAGGGACAGGCTTTTTCTTACCAACAGCTCCTTGCCTCAATCCTAGATGAAGCTTGTGGGTGCCTCTGTTGTACAAATACTTGTCAAGAAGTGTTAGTTCCAGGCAGAGCTGTGTTTATGATGTGAAGTTTGCATGGAAGCATAAGCAACAGTTAAAGCTGAGGACTCTAAAAACACTGCATGCATACATTCAGCGTTGCTAATGATCCTCAGCTATTAAGAAATCTCTCTATCTGTGCAAAGCACCCCTGATTTCCCCATTACTAGAGAAGGAGACAAGTGAAGCACATCTGAAGAGATTTTATCCAAGCCCTTAGAAGAAGATAGGAAAAAAGACTCAACCCCTTCTCATTTTCATGATGATGAGAAAGCTTATCTGTGGCAGAGATGTAGGGAAACCACGCTTGCTACAAAGACAAATTTCTGCTTGGGAAGATGGCCTTTGTCCCAAAGGTCTTACAGGAACAGTACTCACCTCTGCCCACTTAGGGGAATTACTTCTGGGGAAAAAAAAAGGGTGTTAATATCTCTCAATTGGAAGTGATACATCTCTACTCAATTTAGGTAGCTACAGTGTGACTGCTTTCAGCTTAGCTGGCTGGGGTTGCAGGTTGGGAGGAAGATGTGGTGTTTGAGTTGCACGTTGGATGTCCATGGAGGATAAATCAGGGTTGTGGGAGAATGGGGAGCTATAGATGAGAATGGCGCAAAGCAAAAAGAGCTTGGGCCTGTTGAGTTCAGGTACAAACCCATATAACCAACTCCTATATCTTCTTCACTAAAGCCAAGCTGGCATCAGGACCTCTATTCCACCTTGAGAACCAAAATGTGAGGTGCAGCTTATCCATAGATCCAGCATTGGAATCCTGGGTAGGGAGAGAAGCCATAGTGCTGCATGCAATTGGGTCATGGTTGCAGGTTCTCCTCCTCTTGCACAGTCTAGATCTGCAGTCCTTTCCCTGTCACATGTCCTACCACATGTCACTCTCTCACAACTCACCATGGAAGACATTTTCATGGTTTGAGAGGTGGGAAAGCACAAAGCTAGACTTGTCGATGATGCTGTGCATGTATTCTTACCATCTGAGGTGGATGTCCCTGACTATAAGAGATGGAGACACTATCAGCCACTCTGGAAGTGTATTTGATGACTAATAATTAGACCCCAGTATCATTAGAAGAGGTTTAACTCTGAACAGATCTCAAGTGTCTCGGCAAACATGGCAGGAATTTCCGAGGCATCTAGTCCCTACATTTACTATGGCCAGGAATCACTCACAGGTATTCAAATCACTCAAAATACTTATTTCTTTCATTATTTTTCACAAAAAGACTGAGCTGAGAAACCAATCCATTACAGAGATCTGATGGATTGCTGACTGTTTATGGAATGTCACCTAAAATAACTCATAGCAAATAGGTGTTTGCCTGTTTGTGTGATGCAGTAGAAATTACTTACACGTTATTGCACTGCTATAAGAAACAAATAACAATCATTTAAAACAAATAAAAACTTTAAATCAGTTAACACACTTTCTTTTACTTCTTTGCATTATTTATTTTAAGGGCAAAATATTTAAAACATCCAAACTGAATCGTTTTTTCATTATTTTGGAGGATGAGGAATTATTTTTTGAAGGGATGTGAAGGAAATCTCTTCCTGGACTAGTATTAGGTGAGACGGACATATGTGTTTCTCTCCTGAGGTAAAAACTATAGGTTTCATCTCTAAACCTGAAATTGCAGCTTGATGGCTTTAAGGCACAAATTTGTTTAAAGACTGGCTGTGGAAGGGATTTGTTTAGTTTTAAGTATGCAGAGCTTTCCTTCAGCATTTCCATAAATTTACACACACATGAGGGAAAAAAAAAAAAGGAATAGTTTGGAGGGAACATTTGGGCATTTTGCTCAGATTTTGCAAGTCTAGAAACACCAAGTGATATAAAAGGGGAAGCCTGGGAAAGCCAGATTTCATGGAAGGGAAGATGAAGTTGAGAATGTTGTTTTCAAAGATGTGCTCTTGGATTTGATAAGCCTGTAGAACAAGATGTGTTGGACCAGAAACAAGGTCTGGTCAGAGCAGGAAGGGCTTTCCCCTTACAGCTTTGCTCATGTCCAAATCACCCTGCCTGTTTTTTTCCTGTCCATCCTGCCCATATATCCTAAGAGGTATCCTTAAAGTCAAAATCTTTTTACATCTCCCTGTTTCCAGGTAGGAGTTACCAGGGCAGCTACACAAACCTAAGGAAAGTTTGCTAAGCCTTTGGGCCAGGCTTGTCTTTGAGGTTTTGTTTTGCACTGCATTGAGCACATAGGTGGAACTGACAGGTGGTTTTACAACTAGAAATAATGCAAAAGGCATAGTGGTAACATAATTATAAAGTGCAAAGGCAGATTTAATCTCCACCCTCTTGCTTCATTTAGTAATAGTGATATTTAACTTAGATACAATTTCTGTCTAAACTGGGGTTGTTAAAAATACAGGGGGAAAAAAAATCCCTAAAACCTCCTCCTTTTAAACCACTGAGTCACAAGGCAGCTCATTTTTAGATCATCCAGGTTCTTAGCCTGGAGTGTTTCTGGCACCTCACCAAACAAGTCTTAGGAGAAGTAGCTGAGGGAACTGGGGTTGCTTAGCCTGGAGAAAAGGAGGCTGAGGGGAGACCTGATCGCTCTCTACAACTACCTGAAAGGAGGGTGTAGTGAGGTGGGGGTCGGTCTCTTCTCCCAAGTAACAAGTGATAGGACGAGAGGAAATGCCCTCAAATTGCACCAGGGAAGGTTTAGATTGGATGTTAGGGAAAACTTCTTCACCGAAAGGGTTGTCAAGCACTGGAACAGGCTGCCCAGGGAAGCGGTGGAGTCACCATCCCTGGAGGTATTTAAAAAACATGTAGATGTGGTGCTTAGGGACACGGTTTAGAGGTGGACTTGGCAGTGTTAGGTTAACGGTTGGACTTGATGATCTGAAAGGTCTTTCCCAACCTAAATGATTCTATGATAGCAACAGGTTGTCTTCTTGCACATGGAGGTAATTAGAAAGTGAATTGCTATTCTTGCGGAAACTTCTGATACCTGTTTTCAGCCCTAACTGAAGAAGGATATGGGATTATGAAAATATATATATTTTTTTTTAAATTGTTCTCAGGCTGGAGCTAATTGATTTGGGAGTACCAAGACACCTACTTAGGCATTTTGAAGGAAAGAAAAGAAAAAAAGCATTTTAGACATTCTCAGATTGTTTGATTTTTAGATCTCTCTAGATCCAGGATGAAACACTTCCATTTTAAGTGGACATAAAACTGAGTGTCAGACTCACTTATATCAGAGAAATTTTATTTTCAAGTCCCATTGCCTCTGATTCATCTTGTACTCTACCCAGTTAATACTACCCATGCCGGTCTCTCCCTGGGCCACTGCAATCTTCCATGAGACCTGTGGGTCCACGTGCGAGCTTTTAAAAAGGCAAGTAAAGCAGAAGCGAGCACAACTGGGGCTTGTTACAGAGATATTCCCTCTCTTGGTGTTTTTGGTCAGTCCATGTCTCCAAGGCTTGGGCTGAAGATGGGATTCAGTTCATTGTGAGTTTTCTATTCAGACCTTTTCTGTTCAGACTTGTCCATCAAAGTCCATGCTAATAATGGGCTTCATTTTGCAAAACTTGTATAGCTGTCTGTTCAAGACATCTGAGAGAGTACAGGGCCCATTCCAACTCCCATTGCTCACAGATTTCACAAACCAGCTATGAAAACTACTCCTCATCTTCCACCCCCTCCATTTTAGGCTTTACAGAGCCACCCCAAGGGGACCCCTCTTAACAGACCTAATGATTAGGGCAAGGCCGAAAGCGAGAGGATTTGTCCAATTCTCTGACATCAAAGCACTGAGATATCAAAGGAACAAAAGTACCTACAGACATAAAGACAACTTCTAAAGAGGCCTCTAGGGGCTACATATTTATCTTTGTCTGTGCTTCACTTGCTAACAAACAAAATCTATATGTGTTGTGAACCTGTTAACCCAGAGCTGTTCTCCAGAATGCTAATACAAGAGAGTACCAGGCTCTTCCAAGAGGAGATGAGAGTCCCTGTCTGGACAGCAAGATAATCCCAAGAATGCACTCTCCAGAAGGGCAGGAGGCAGGCAAGTCTGGCTGTTGGTCTGGTCTGTGTCCTACCATGTCTGCAAATCATGAATGACTTAAGAATATAGATAAAAATCAGAGTATAGGTAAAAATATCTGTACAGAATCAGTATAAAGTCCCCCTAAACTCATACCCAATATCCTCTAGAGTTAAGGGCATGTGCATAGGAAAAACTGTAACAACAGGGTGAGTATGTAGTGATATGTTCCCCTAAAGTACTTTCCCCATATTAGGAGATCTGTGGTCCCAGGTCTTTTGACACAGGTGTGGGATTTTTATGTTTTATAGTCCTGTATTTTTAGCTCCTCCCTTCCTCCCCCAGGAATTTATCCAATTAGTTTTTAAACTTGTTAAGTGTATGCAATATCCTGTGGCAAGAATTTCACAGTTTCACTGTGCACTGTGTGAAGAAACAGACAACTCATGCCAGAGGCAATGTCTTTGTATAATAACTCTGGATGTAATTTTTAGGTCACAGAGGTCACCTATGCTTTCTGACATAAAGGGAGTATGAGCAGTGCTTGGATAGTCCTCCTCATTGACTCCTGCTTTTATGCCAGAGCCTGGATGCTTAAGTGTGGATCAAAACCCTGTTGTGCTAAAGCACCGTGTAAACACAAAAAGTTTCTTCTGTAGCAGAACAACATACCAGGATGTCTATGGGGCTTCTCATCAGCCCCGCTCCAAAGGCTGTACAAAGTTGCTCTGCAGCAAAGGAGGCTTTGCAGAAAATGGGGGAATCCTCTGCTCAAGGTCACCCAGCAAAGTCAGGAATAAACCTGGAAAGTTTCCTCTCCACCAGCCTTCCCTGTCCCCACAAAGAGACCACAGCTATTCTGAATGACCCCTATGAACAAGGAAGCATCAAGGCTGGGAGCCCTCCAGTCTCACCTTGTCCCAGCAGTTCTTGCACTCTCAGACGCTTCAGCATTTCCCAGAGCATGCAGTTCCTCAGTCCGGGCTGGGTTATTAATATTGACATCCCAATTAATAAATAACACCTAGCAATAAATAATAAATGAAAAAAACCCGAGAAGCAATTATTATTTTTTTATCTGCATTAAATCAGGTACTTGGAATTGAAGATGCATTTTATTACGATATGTTAAAATCAACCAGCACTAGAAGGGGTCTACAAGGGAACCAAGGAAAAATGTTATTTAATATGAATGTGGTCAGTTTGTGCAGATTAGCCTCAGGGACAAAGAACAGTCCTTGCACTGATTTATTTAATAGCACAGCATAGACTAGCTGAAGAAATAGGTGGTGGCAAATTGTTGGACTTAACTGGAAAATATTATTACAAGTTATTTACTTCTAATTGTGTGAGTCCCTACTTCCCTGAAATGTCTTTATATCTTGCTCAAAATCACACAACAATTGAATAACTGAAGTGAGCTGTTGATGCTTCACTCAGGAATTATCCTTGCTGATGATTATTGACCTGTCTAAACACTAGTCTTCCCGGAGTGCTTCTGAGATCAACAGCTATCTCCAGCATCCACGCTGGATGTCAGTAGGCAGACAAATGCATCACACCACTAACAGTCTTTGTCCCTGTTTTTTTTTCCTCCCTATCGCACACAGGGCCTCACAAAGCATGATGTCAATATTAGGGCTGCATTTGTGTTATTGAACCTTACAAGCCAGGGACCGTTTCCAGCAGGCAGTCTGGAGGGTGACACATTGCTTCGGAGGCAAAATGAGTTATATAGAAACTACCTTTTGCCACTTGGCCTCAGGGACTGAGAACAACTGCTGGTATATTTTGCTCATTTTGTTTATGGAATGTATTGCTTGATGTAGTACTGTCCTATCGAGTGTAGCATCTCATGGTGAGTTCCTGCAAAACTCAGGAGACACCAGAGTTCTTCATCAATGAGGGGAATTTATCGAGGGAACAACCTGGGGAGATTGAGACACTTTGTGGCTGGTGATCTTCACATTCAGGAGAGCTCAATTTCTATAAACCTTGAAAGCTGACCCACCATGGTTACTGGGGTGTCCAACTGCCAACAAATCTGAGGGGTCCAATTGCCAACAAATCTGAGGGTGCTCATCAGAGGGAGGACCAGCTTGGAGCACCATGTCCCAAGCCTGAGGAGGGGAGCGTATTAGCTAAGTTGAGTAGAAAGAGGAGGAGAGCTTTGGTTTTGCCTTCACCTTTTTGAAGTTCCTTTCCATCTATTGCTAGCTATGAGATTCAATAAATGATCCTTCCTAGCATCAACACCTCTGAAACCATAAATCATTCTCCACATGTTATAGTTTCTCTAGGACAAGTGACTCAGTCTTACTCTTCAGAATACTCCAGATGGTTCAGTCCTTTTATTTTGGTGTGTCTTCAAATAGATGGAAAAGTATTTGGGGGATCAGGAATTTTCTTTGCAACTAAACTTTCCACTGCCAAGATGGAGACAATGTTCCTCTTGGGTAGATAAATGCATTAATACTTGTCAGACCCTTTTATTCTACAGGGCGGAAGCCCAAAGATGTATGAAAATGGGCCTTTCTTCTTGTTTCTCAAAAAAAAAAAAAAAAATTTTGTGTATCATTGCAACTATAGGGGGTGTAAAGCCATGTAGGCACACCTTGGTTTCTCCGGTGGATATATGGCAATATTTCAGACCAAAGCTGACTCACATCTGTCTGTATCTGAGGCCTAGTGGTAGATTATTCATTTGACTACAACTGTCCTTGATCACTGCGGGACACCTTTCTCTGTTGCCTAGGCAGAAAAACTTTCAAATAATATATGCCAAACTGGAGCAGGGAAACTCTCCATTTGTTTTTGAATGATTTGCCAAAGAAATTAAATGCACTGATGACTTGTTTGACTACAGTGCGGAGTTAGTGAGAAATAAATGTAAAATGGGACTGAACTGTGTGCTATAAAACTATACACTGTGGGCTCAGCTTCGTTTTTCCTGCAGAGTTTATTCGAAAAGAGAAAGTGCAGAGCAGACTGTTTCTGACATTTCTAATAGGCAATGGTCATTAGAGCCTTTCCCCTTTGGTGGACAATTAACCTCTCACTTTATGGCAGGTGAAAATGGTCATTCTCGATTTCAACCAGAAAACTTGCCTTCTATTAAAAGGGGAAGATAAATCTACAGAGTATAGAACAAAATAATCAGGATGAATGAAGATGTGAGAAGAATTGCTCTGCTAAATGATGATGCGCCCCAACCAGAGCAGATTTCTGAACATTTTAAAAGAAAATTTGGGTTTCTTCCTTTCCCCACTCTTAACATTGTCTGGTGCATATTTGAATCCTGACTACTCGGGAGCAAAGCTCCTAGTCTTTGCAGCCTGATTGAAAGCAGAGACCGTAGAATCTTGCCTTAAAAGCTGCATCTACTTTAAGGCCAGAGGGACCAGGGTGGTCATCTTGTGTCAGGGACATGAGCAGGGTTAGCCAGGATTGGTCTGGAGCAGAGAAAGATGGCTGCATCATGCTAGAGAGTAGCACGAATATATCTCGTTATGGTATTTATCAGCGAGGTAAGAGCAACACCAAGCTCACCCTCTTTGCCATACGTTTACACTCATGCATAACTGGAAGATTCCACCTCCTCAGTTTCATGGCCCTCCAGTGATGAATAGATGATGCCAACAAATTTTCCCCTCTGCAGCTAAATTCAGCAACACCACCTGCATTATCAGTGTCTGTCTGATAGTGTTCAGGATCCTTGCTGCCAGCCTGAAAGTGTAAGACCACTGCAGTTGTGATAGACCTTAGTACGGTTTTGGCCCGTGCTCTGACCCCGGTGAGCTATCCTTGCCTACACTTAGCTGTACAGTTACCCAATTTTTGGTAGATGCCAGGTGGCAAATTGCAGGAACAGGATAAGTTGCTTTACATCTGTGGATCATGAGTGTCACTGAGGACAGAGCTGGTTATGGGAACCTAAAATCACTTGCAACCCTCTCGTGAATAACTGAGTAGCTCAAATTCACAGTGGTTCTCTAAATACCAAGATTTGGGCTTTCACACAGAGACAGGCAGGCATATTTGCTGGGGAAGAAGGCTTTGAAAGTGCCCTGAGGCCAATTTCTGTGGAAGGCTAAAAATGAGCTGATGGCTGATCTCCTCCAGAGATTCCTCTCTTAATCCTTTCCCTTATCAGGAAGAGGTTTCTTATCAGTTCTCTACAGGGACATTAGTAAAGAGGGGAAAGAGAGCTCAGAGCTCCAAACAATCCAGGCTTGAAATGCATCCAGTCCACAACAGCTCTGCAGTCTATTGTATCACTTAGAGGCCAACCTGCACCTTCCTCCAAGATCTTCTGAAGTTCTTCTTTGCCCCTCGCTTGCTTTCTCCTCCAGCTAGAAAAAGGCTAGCGGCATGATAACAATTTAATATTTCTACATCAAGTTCCTCCCTAGAGGGACACTCCCTCCTCACTTCTATAAATTTAGACCATCTGAACAAATTCCTTGGCACTGCTATTCAGCAGCCTTTGGGATGCAGGCCACCTCAAATCCTTGTTTGCCACCAAAGTGTTTAAGAGAGGGATTTCAGTCTAGCACTAAGCTGAAACACCAGGGGAACTTTTCTTTCAGCCTGCTGCAAGTGCTAAGGTCAGTATTTGGCCAGAAAATCAGCTCTGTGATTGTCGTGGCATTTTGCTGCCCACACATGGTTGTCTTCTAAGCTTGACTCTCCTGTCCTTGACACACTTGACATATCTAGGGTTGATACTTAAAGCTGAGCCACATCAGAAAAATGTGTTTTTTCTAAAATATCTTCTCAGCTTTCAACACCTTGCCTGACTACCCCAAGGGACATAGAGCTGTATGATATCCTGAGACAGTCTTGGCTGACCTTTGGCAAGAAGATGGAAAGCCCAGGGGTGCTTTGATGAGCCTGTGATGTGATAGCAGGTTGGACCATTCCCTGTGGGGCAACATCCCCTTTCATGCATGAAAGAAAGCATCAGTCATACAACCTTCTGGTCTGAATAGCTCCATGCCAGAATGATATGACTAAGAACCATCCTCTCCCTTTTGCAAACAGTGTATGTATATTTAGATCTGTGTGTGCATCTATATCTATATCTATATCTATCTCTGTGTGTGTGTATACATTGTAACTAAGATTTTTTCAGCTGGATGTATTGTTGACTCCGTTCTTTCTTTTAAACAATCTTGCAGACAGTCAATAATGAGACACTGAGCTTACATCCCCCACTGTGGAAGATCAGAACTTACTCCTCTTCAGGTAAAGGATACTATTGGGAAAAAAAAATCAGGACTGACTTTTTTTTCAGTCTCACCCAAATACAATTCTCTACTTTTAATGCAAACGTTTTTTTTTTCCTTTTCTCTTTTTCTTTGTGCTAGGAATGAAGTTACATTCCTCTTCAGTATTTTTAGACCCTCCTTTTGCAGCAGCTCAAGAGCAGGCAATTAGGAAGGAACCCAACTCCCCCAAGCCTGACTATCCATGCAGTAAACCACAACCTGGAAGGTGTCCCCTGACACAGGAAACACGCAACAGCATTTCTCTCCTTCCAAACTGCTACGGCAAAAGTCCTACCCATGGCCAACCTCAGAAAAGGTTTCTCAGCAGGAAATGTGACTTTCATTTGGGAGCTCCACTCCATGAATCCTCTCTCGACAGAAATAATTTGGAGAAAAAACAACAAGCCATCAGAGTGGCTTTAAAGACAATGAATTGTGTAAATAATGAGACAAGCAAATGCCCTTGAAGAAGCTCTTATCTGCTTGTACCTTATAGTGGCTTTAGCAGGAGTCATTGTGGTTTTAATTAACACCTTCCTGAGTGCAAAATTACCACATTGTTCTCAAAGACTGAGCTGGCACCCAGATGAGAGTTCCGAGATTTCGTTGCGTCTTCAGAGCCTTGGTTAATCTAGGGTTTCTTCCATTTACTCAGACAGCAGGCTGTTAATACTGCGCTGCTTGGAGCAGAGTGCCTGGCGGCAGCCCTTCGCACACCGGTGCTTCCCAGATGTGCCTGGAGTCTCGAACACCCCAGGAGATGACCAGACTTGTAAACGGCGTCCAGTTTGTTCGCTGGAGCTCTGCCTTTTCTCCTCCGAAAGTGCCAGCAGCACAGGAGGGACTTTCTCCTCTGGATGTCCTAGCAAAATCGTAATGGCTGAAAAGAGCGTAAAGTTTGCAACATCCAGGAGGAATTTGAGCTTTTTTGGAAAGCAAGGGTGGGCAGTAAGATACAGATGCTGGGGGATCCTCAGTTGAACTCTGAGGGCTTTTCCTTTAAACAAATCCTCTTCTTATCTGCCATTTTCTTGCTAGGTCTGTGAAGGGATTAGACTCTTTGATGTTGGCCCTGCTGTCACCTGGGAGCTGGCTTACCCCTTATACATTCTGGTCCATGCTGTGGCTTTGCTGCAGAATTCATCCCCTGAATCCCTGCCCTGCTCTGTGGTGTGGTAGGAAGGGCGCTAGCCACAGGATGATCCCTTCTGCCCGTGCGCAGGGTTTTAAACAGAATTAACACCTGCGATCCCCCCGATCCAGGCTGGATCTTTTATCTCTGGACAGGAACGGGGCAAATAGTTTTTGGACCTTTCAGGAATCAGCCCTCCGTCACAATTTCCATAGGAGACAAGTTCAAACTGTGGCTTCCCATCCTTCCAGCAAGTCTAAAATATTTTAAGGCAAAAAACTAGCTTTTTTTAAGGCCAATGTGTGTTTTGTCATACATTTTCAGTAGATGCGGGATTTCAGCAGCTTACGGTAGACTGAGTCATCTCTCCAAGATGATCTTAGAGATTATAATTTCTGAAGGGTGAAGATAAACAGGGTCTCTGGGAAGCCAGATGCTGCATTATAATTGTGGAATTAACCCAGGTGCAATAGCCTTAACTCTGACCTTTTCCCATTTACCACAGTTCTCTAGCTTTTGTGTTTAAGAACCATGGTATAGGATGTCATTTTTTGGTAAGGATGATTGCCAGTCCAAGTGTGCTGTGTTATTTTTATTGCATTCTTAGCATAATAATATATTCTGTTCAAAAGTAGTGATGTATGAACATAAATATATCTTATTTACCTATTAATGTTAGACAGGAAAAGTCATTCTTTGTGCAACATCTGTAATACAATCATTTAAATTTTATTTTCTCCTTTTAGATGTAGGTGCAGCAAACCTTGAAAGGCATTTTTTATGGAATTTGGTGCAATACCATCACCCTTATTGTAGAACCACAATTGTTCTATGCATTCAAAGTAGTTCTCAGGTTTTTTTCTTTATTGTCCCGCTAGGATTTTGAAATGGAAGTGCTGTTGTGTGTTTCAAGGGTCACAGGTAAAGCTTGCCACAAGAGAGAGAAAAGAGGTCATTTCCATATTTGTGGGTTGCATTTTTGAATGAATAGGCACCATGGGCATGATCCTTATCAACAGAAATTAACATCGTCCTACCAGGCAGTAGACTTGTCTTGATTGGAGACAGTAGAAAATCCAGCCCTAACAATACACACGCTACATTTCTGTGAATAAATAAAACAGGCTGGGGGTGATTTTCTGGTTTCAGGACCAAATAACATGGCATGGCTCACATGCCCAGGTGCGATCTCTTTTCCCCATCCTTATGAAAGAGGGAACATTGGTCACTGTCCCTGTTGGGAAGAGTCCCTGTGCTATCCCCAGATCATGATAAAGAACACGTGGACCATTAAACACTGTGAATGATCATCACATATGTTTTCTACACCAATTTGTGCTCTGGCTTTTTTTCTTTTCTAGTAGAGACTGAATTGGTAGTACAGAAGACTTCTTCATGGTCTGTGTCCCTGTGTTGGAGGTCTGGCATAATTTACCCCCAGTGGGTTTGGTCTTTTAGTTGTTAACACACAGGTCAGCTACAAAGGCTCTGCCCACCCCAAGTGAAGGCACCTAACTGTTATTCACTCTCCTGTGTAAGACACACACAGCACAGCCCAGTCACTAGAAAAATCAATGTTTAAGTGCAAGTGAATATGAAAATGATTGTTACTGTAATGCAGGGAATAAAAGACAGAGGAGGAATGTCTTTTCTAGTGATGACATGTGAGTAAATCACTATGGCTTATTTTGATATCACTGACATTTTTCATAAAGACTTTCTCCTAGGAGCCAAAGAGATCTGTCAGCACGGAGTAAAGCGAGTACAAATGAAGCATAAATCTACACTCCTGAGGAATGACAGAGGTGTTGATAATTTCAGTGTCTGGGGGGGGCCAATTCTGATGCAAAACCTGGAGGAATGAATCCCAGTTTGAGGTGGCCTTTTAGCTCAAAATATGATCACAGTGATGCAATCGTGGAATAGCATCAGTGTGCACAAGGCAAGCTGCAACCCTTGCAAAAGTGTGAGGTGTGTGGAAACGAGAGAATATTCTGATGTGGCAGTGTGCCTGACTTCAGCTATGTTTCTAAAAATATAGCTTACAGGTCTGTTTTGGGAGAATAACAATAATAATTTAAAAAGGCTTGTGTTTTAAAGATGACAGTATTCAGTGAAGCTGCAGATAGAACCCTGGTACTGGTGCAGTGAAAGGTAACAGAGCCATAAGGTATCAAGGCAAAGGGGATTGAGTCCCTGATTTAAACATATGAAGCTCCATAATTTGAGTTAAAAGAAGATTGTCCAGTTTCTCAGAGATTTTTTTTTTTCCCCTCTAATTTCTCCTTAGACACCTGTCATGGTTTAAACCCAACTGGTAACAAAACACAACATTTACTGCAAATACCAGCTGCTTTCTACTGCAAAATATTTAGGGGCTTGTTAACTGGAAAATATTAAACAGCCCTGAGGCAGTGTTAAAGGTGAACACTGCTCTCCATGTCCTCACATTAACCCTAAGAGCGGTGGTGAATCACACCCTGAGGACTGCAAAACCCAAATTATCTTCTTGCCATTCTCTGGAAGACCCTTTGGAGTTTTGTTTCCTCCAGTGCAACTCCTGGCACAAAAGTCCCAGACAGCAAGGCTATCGTTACAACCCTTGGGAGATTTTCCTGGGGTCTAGAAGAACCTTAGTCCTTCTGATGTGTCAGAGCTTGCTTGATCAAGCATGGCTGGGGGCAATTAAAGTCACCTGCCTTTGAAGTCCTTCTCCTGCAGGGAAGAGTGTCTCCCAGGGCAGAGCATCCATTTTGGGCTTATAACTCGGAGAAGTGAGCAACGGTGGTGTTAAGTCACCAAAACTGGTCCTGCGCTCCCCAGGGTTGCAGAAGAGTCTGATTGACTGTGGTTAGCAGGGTAAGGGCTCCATGCTGGTGTTGGTCTCCCAACTCATCTCCCTTGGACATGTTTTGTTTTAAGGGATTAACCACCCTGAGATCACAGTGTGAATACTGGCAGATTGCTGGCTTCTTTTAAAGAGGGGATGCGACGCTTTTTTTCTTGGCTTCATCTGCAACCAGTGAAGGGAAGCTATTGGGATAATTGGGAACGGTTACCAACTTCCCAGCACAGTCCCAGCAGGCAGCAGCTCTAACAAAAAGAAGCACAAGAGAGTGACCTCAGGGCTAGAACCGTGCTTTTTCTCTGACTCACTTCTCTCTTTTTCATATTATTATCCTCTCCTTGCCTTTAAAATCAACCCCATCCTGGCACACAATGGGTAATTCCTTGTTGATTCACCTTTTTATAGAGAATCTACAGCAAAGAGTGGCATAGGAGGGCTTAAAAAGATCCTTTAACCCCTATTCCACATAAGCACCTAGCATCATGCTGCAAAAGGAGCCCCCGTGGACACAAATTTATACCATACGCTCTTCAAAAAGCCTGGAATTATGTAAATAGCAGGTGAAGAATGATTCACATGGGAGGCCACAAGGATTCAGAAATATTTTGCATTTCTAAAGGCAACTTTCTTAAAGCCCCCTCAAAGGTAATTAAACCTGGAAAAAAGAAAAGCCAAATATTTGGTGCTTTGGCTGTTGAGAAGTCATTTTTTTCTTTTTTTTTTTTTAAATGAAAATAATTTCTGCTAAGGTATGCGAGGAGATGATGGGGCCTTGGCCTGAAGTTTAGCTAAGTGAACACACCATAAGGAACTACTCTATATAGCATGAGAAATTGCTGAACATAACAAATTAACAGAGTGAGAAGCTGACAAAAGCTACTGATAGCACCATGAGGAATGGACAGATTTCACAGATGTTTAAGGAGGAGTTATGCAAGAAATGGCCAAACTTCACAGTTAATTAAAGAGAGCATTGGGGACCTTTTGGGAAGTGGAATTTTACAAGGCCAACAGTGCCGCAATAACTGCTTCAGAAATACCAAAACTGGGGGTGGATGTAGAAGAACCAGGACTGACAGGGAAAAAAAGTAGTTGGGGAATTTATTTATTTATTTGCAAGGAAACAAGGGCAGAGACAGGAGGGGATCAAAATCTGATCTTCTTTTTAAATTCCTTTCCAGACTGTTTTCTGTCTGAACAGGCAAGCTGTGGTGTGTGAAGGGATGTGATTCACTAGAAAACGTCAAGCTGGGCTCGCAGGTGAGTTGGATGAGAGGTCTGGGTGTCAGGAACTGGAGAAAGGACATTGTGTCCCTGGTGGGTGTCTGAACTGGGTGCCCTGGATGCCTGTGTAGTCCATGGGTAGTCAATGCGAGGAATCAGCTGAGCACAGAGATTATTCTTCTGGCTAAATTTCAGAATCTGCTTTAGGATGTGATGACTTGATTGTACGATGGTAGAGTTGCACCATCGGATGGGATGGTACCAAGAAGGAAGTCTGGAATGACTGGTTGAATGAGCATGCCTTCATCACCCAAGGGAAATCCAGGGGTTAACTGAGGGCTCAGAGCGCTCTCTGGGGCAGTGAAGGAAGTTTTGTTTTCCTCCTTACCATTACGTCCTGGTCCCTCAGAGAGAATCACTGCTTCGCCACCTCCTTTCCCAGTCTGCATCCAACATGTGCTGCAGTGGAGACATCTCTTCTTCTAGCAGATCCCAGGCAGTCCACCTAGTGCAAAGCAATGGCATGTGGACTTACCAGCTCCATTTTGTAGTGCAGCCTCACTGCACAGAAACACAGGCTGCTGCCAGACCTGAACTGGTCAGCCACGTTCTGTCCCTGACCTGGTGTCCATCTAGGCATGACCAGAAAGACATTTTTGGAAAAACTCCCCTGGGGATCAGCTCTCCCCACTAAGTACAGGCTGATGCAAGTTCTGAGCATGCTGGCATGCAACCTTTTGAAAATCTCCAGTTTTAGGAAATGGAGAGGGATTGCTTGTGCTATTCTTGAAGCGCTGTGGAATACAGTACTGCCTACACAGTTAAAAGGTTCTCATATTTTCAAGCAGGAACTTGGCTCACTTCTACCTACGAGTTTGCATGATAATGCAATTGTTAGTTATTTTCTCAAGGTTTCCTGTACTTAGATGAACCTGAGACGACAGTTAGAAGAGAATGGTTAATTAGCCAAACTAATGAGACTAGAGATCTCCAGTTTCAGTGCAGAGCTAAAGAGGGCTCATTAAAGCAAAAAGCTCATGGAATGAGCCAACACCAGCAAAAAGAAACCACAAGGAAGAGGGTTAACCCTTAAAGTGCCTTTGCTTTTCCATCCAAAGGTAGAAACAGACCCACTTTCTGAAGGAGAGCATTAACACAGGGGATGGCTAAGTCCATGCTGGAATATTTTTGACAAGGGCTGCTGTGCTGCTGAGTGGGCAGGTTTCCCACAGGAAAAAAAAAAAAAAAAAAAAGCAGCACTGTTTCAATAGTTTGAATTTTCCCATGGGAAAGGAGGGAGAGGAATAGGCTGAAGGATGCTGGGTTAAAACGCATCAGTTGCTTGTAGAGGTACTGGGAAGATCACACATATCATATCAAATGCCAACAGAAAGAAAAAAATAAAGTTTTTCCTTTCTCTGTGAAATTCAGGGAGGCAAGCAGGTCATTCCTAGTCAGCTGGGGATAAAGTCTCCATTGTTCAACCAAAGGTATGATGAGACATAACTCAGTCGTGCCAGGTTGTTCCTGGCTCTCCCCTTTGCTGCCTTGGTCATTGCAACCTTTGTTACACGGAGGGATCCACCGCAACATTTGTCGTCTGCATTTCTGTTGATATCAAACCCTTTTGCTGACACAAAACCTCAGCTCCAAGTTAACAGTTTTGCATGGCATTGTGCAGCAGACATATATATATATATATTATTATTATTTTTTTAAAATCTACTCAGCTATGTACTGAAGTGCCAAGGGAACAACATATTGATTTACACAAAGCCCAGTAATTCACAGAGAAAAATAAACAGGCTGAACCTTTGCCTTGCACTTATGATTGTTGCACTGGTATTTTCTTTTCTCTTCTATGTATTAAGCCCTCTTTTGAAAAACAGAAGGAGTAAGAAGGGGGAAAAAGTGATCCAGAGATTAATGATATGCTTTGTTGTGCTGCTATTGCATCCTTTTTTCTCATCTGCTTACGAAAAAAGGTGAAACACAATGAAAGGGCTGGTCTTTACATAACACCTTATACCTTAGAAAATACTCCATCAGCTCTGTGCAAAGCCACACTAAGCCTAATTCTTAATTCTGCCTTTACTTACAGGGACACATCTCATTGACGTAAGTACCAGCTGCGCAGAATTTTGTCTTTTCTCTGGGAGCCCTGTAAGATTGGATTCAGCTCTGGGGAGGTGGGTGGGAGCTGCTTGTATGAGCGCAGCAACAAAGCCGGAGTGCTAAAGAGGATGTAAAAATGTTCAAAGGAGGCAAAACCGTAGGAGGGAAATTGGGGCTTTTTAGAATTACTGGAACTGCGGTAGCCAGGGCTGGACATGGTGGTAAATGGCCCTGTTTGTGTTAAATGTGTTCATAATGGCCACAAATTATGAGGCTTTTTCTGCTTTGTATCACTGGGGGAGAAGTAGCAATGGTCATCTCAGTTGTGTTAATTGCAGTGCAAGTTAATAACACCCTACCTGTGTAGATCACCTTATGGTGCCTTCTGGTAGAAATGGTCTTGGTCATTTCTTCACTTTAATAGATGTAAAATATTGATCTGTGAGTTAAAACAACCAGCACCTGGGCACTGCTCCACTCAGCTGCCTGTGTTTTTGTGATGGATGGGACAACAATATTATTGATGAGGCTATTTTAAAGGACAACACATATCTACTGAGCACAAGCACACAGTTTGTGAAGCAACGTTGATGAACCAGAAAGCAATTACAGTGCAAGATACATGAAGCCACCAGGCATCTTACAGTGGGCGATACTCATGTGCTTTTCAAATGCTAATGATTCAAACCTCAAAATGAGATATGGAAGCAATGTTATGTTATATTAACAGTAGGGAAACTGAGGCAAGGAGCCAAATGACTTATTTGGCACTTGAATTCTCCATTTGGAAGGGGAAAAAATCAATGGATATGACATTGAATAAAATACATCTTCATTTACATGAAATAGGGAATGTGTTTTGAAATCTTGCACATTAGAAAAACTCAAAACCTCAAAAAATAATGAAGAAATAGAGAGATCTTATAATGTTGTCACCTTGCTAGTTTTACCCTATCTCACTGCTTTATGCATGGCCAACTCCTTTTAGAAAACAATTTTCTTTAGAACAAACCACAAGTATGAGTCCACTGCTTCCCTTCTTTCAGTTCTGAACTGCAATTTAACTCTTAGTAAAATATTCATACTCGAGTAAATGATTTCCAAGGATAGAGAATCAATGGGAACCATGGGTAAACTCCTCAAATTTTTTATTCTTTGACATTTTGCTTTTATTCTTAGACAGGTTCTGTCTTGATTCAACTTTCAGACAACTGATGTTTGTTATGTCTTTCTTTGTAAAACTGAGGAGCCCTTTACCTTACCATTACCTCTCATCCTTCCTGTGAAATAAATATTGGAGAAGGTGAGTGGTTGGCCTCATAGGGAACAGACTGGGAAGGGAGACAGGAGTTGATTGTCATGAAGCACAAATGTACAGGTATGGGCCAAATACCCGTTATATTTTCCCTGATCCCTTCCAACAAATACTGTTAATTCAATGCTAATACGATGATTCATTTCTCCTCTTAAGGTTTTATGGAAAATGAACTGCAAACCAATACCGAACAAATATAAGCCCATTTCAGCCTGGTTCTAAGTGGTGCTGAGCTAGCATATAAATGAGTCACTAAAAATCAACAGGAAATTACAGCCCGGAATATGAATCATTCGTTGATTCCACAAACATATGCCAAGGATAAGTGAGAAGTTCTGGGGAAGAGTGTGGATCCAATTGAATGATGTCAGAGAAAAAAAAAAGTTGCTGGAAGTAGATAGAGGATTAAGGCTGTCTTTTTTTTTTTTTGGATGCACACAGCTTGGGTACAAATTGTATTACAACATACATAAATGGTATTTTGCATGCTTTGCCCAGGAAAAATGGAGAAACCAGTGTAGATGGGTTAAATGACAACGGTGCTGCCTCCCAGCCAGGCAAAAATCCATATAGCTTAATGTCACTCCTCTCCCTTGACTGAGGAAGCGTCCATCCATATGCAATTAAGTCTTTGTTTCATAATTCAGGATTATCAATGTCTCATGTCAAGACTGCTGCAACACTCTTTAAAACACCGACTTGCAGATGAGATAGTAAATGAGCTAGTACATTAGAAAATGTGCTGTATTTTCAGGGAAAGGAATAAAACAAGATGAAAAATAAGCTTTTTTTCCAGACCTTGATGATTCTTTAGGAGTAATAGAAAATTAAACGAAAAAATAATTAGCAGGCAATTTGAGGAAAAATTACTCATTTTGTTTCCTATTTCTTTTCAAAGGAAAAAGAGAAGTAATTTTTTTGCTGTCTAAATAAGCTGTCATTTTGATGGGAAAAAGTTTAGAAGAAATTAAAAAGATTGCCTCTAATATTAAACACAGGCTTAATCTACCTATCTCCAAAGGTAGTAATCATCCTTTTTCATCCTGGCAGAAGAGTCAAGACGATATCAGTCCATTGTGAGACTTAGCCATAATTTATTATGTGGTTTATATTTGTTTGATTTTTGCTGCTGGGTCCCAGATTTTCTTGCAGCTGGACTCAGCACCTACTGTTCTTATTTGTCTGGCAGTAGAAAGGAGAAAAAAAGTCCAGTTCCCTAAAGCTTGGAGAGATGCAATGGAGTATGAATGGCACGCTGGAAGGCAGGTATAAGAAGTTTGCATGAATTATATTATCTTTCCCACCAGAAATGTGCTCATGAAATGGTTTCCAAAAGTGTGTTTATGGAAATGTTACTTTTTTCTTATTATGCTGGCATTTTTTTCCTTGGAAAAACTTAACGAGACTACCTCCAAAGGCAAATAAACAAAGAATAGGGTAGAATGCTATGTGCTGTTTAAGTGTCCGTTGATCTGACACCAAGGAGCAGCATTTATCACTTTGGTTAGCCAAAGATTTCTGATCTGATAGGTTTGGGCTCCTAATTCACAGCACGTGTTTTCTTCTGGAATGGATGACAACTGCACAAAATCTCAATAGCGAGGAAGTCAGATGCAGTGTATTGTGTCAAAGGTAATGAAGCCAGATCTGGGCAAATTAACTTGGCTATATTGAGAAGGATATTAATTTTAGCATGAGATGGCTGGTTTGTGGAGCACTGCAGTAAGGCATTCTCACTAACTTTTTCAATGCTGCTTTAAGTATTTTTACACTGTATTTCACCATGGTGATCTGCTATGCTTGAAAACCCTGGTCAACCAAGCAAACAACTGGAAAATGCAAAAACTCAACAGGCTAAAAATCATGTTTTGAAATAGTAACAAACCATCTGTAAGAAACAAGGAAATAAATTTCCAAAGAAACATGATCAGATAACAATTTAGTATGTATATTGCATCAGAATTCCAGCTAAGAATAAATAATAATCAGCAATGATTTACCAATAATAGATGTGTTAGTACAGAAGGAGATATGCCTCATGGCATGACTTCGTGACTTTGGAATAACCTATCCTGGCACAGTAAAGCATTTTAGGAATCTAGCGTGGGTTTATTTTTACTTTTCAGTATGTCACAGTGTTAGTTCCTCCCTTCAGATTACCAGTGTCTCAAAGGAAGACTATTAATCAAAATCATCACTTTAATCTTCATTAAGACAACCCAAGCAAAATAAAATGATACATTTAAATGGCTAAAAAGAAAAAAAAAAATTACCAAAACTTTTAAGATTGTTGTTCTACATCAGCAATACAGCTTGGCTTGTGCCAGACAGCAAAAACACAGAGAAGATGTTTACAATTTGAAAATGACATTGACTTCTATTCCACAAGCAGAGCAGCTTCACTGTTCCTTGATCCAGCTGAGAAGAGCTAAAGGGTGAATAAATTTGTTCTTTCCAAAGGGGAGTGAGACTCATTTCAGAGGACAAGAAGTACCTTGAGATTCAGAAGAAATGTTTTTTCTCCTTTTTTTATTTTGCTCTCCTTTTTAAGGTCTCTTCTCCTGCTATGGAGGAGTTGAAAAGGCATTTGATAGAGCACCAAGGAAAAACTGGATGTATAATGGGGACCTGAGATGGTAAGGACCTAAAACACTGGATCCGAAGAAAAGTGTAGATACATCAGCATATGCTGCTTTTGTGCCACATGGGAGAAAGCATAGTAGAAGACAACATACAGGTGGGGATGGCATTTTGGGGAGAAGAAAGGAATTGTAGAAAAAAAAAGATCCAAGATGAAGATGTAGAATAAACTGCACAAGGGACTTGGGGTAGAGTATTCAGACATGTTAAAGATGAAAGTATGAATGAAGTGGATCAGTGGAGGGGTTCACAAGGGTAAGTGATGCGAGGTATGGGTCAAGGGGTTATTTTAGCAAAGCAAGGTATTTTAGCAAAAACATTCCTATCAAGTAAATAGAGAGAGCAGGATTTGAAGACCCGAATTATACTTTTTGTGGATGCATCAATATTAATTCCACATAGGAATAACTTTTGACATTTGGATGTTCATTTTAACTTCAAACAATTGCATCCTGAAAATTTTATATGTTGATGTGCCGAGACAGGGCATTTGCAGCAAACAACAGCAGTTCTGTTTATTAAAAAATCCAGGGTGAGAGTCTGTTTGAAATGAAGGCATCAAGGTTTTAGTGCCCAATACCAGCGTCTACGTTTGGATTTTGTGTCTAAGCTTCCATTATAGATAGAACCTTTAACAGATACATGCAGTGCATCTCAGAGAGGGATTCATTCAACAACAACTACAACTTGGCTGCCCACATAGAGGCATCTAGTGCCATTTGATGTACAGTTGAGTATCAAGCCATCTCTCTGGGATTGGTAGTATCTCCTACAGGAGACATTGCCCTTCTGAAGTGGGAACTGGGGGCTAAAATAACATTAAGTGCTTATGTTTTGGCAACTCTATGGCACAGCACATGGTTAGGTTTAGCTGAATTACTCCATAAACATCACTGAGTTCATCCATCAGTGACAGTAATGGGAATTTGGATACCTAGTGACCAGGGACATATCAATGCATCTGTATCTTAATCTGCAGATGAATCCTCGCTCAAGTCTCTATAGAAAGATTTCTAGCAATGGATATTCACCACTTTTGTAGCTTGCTTACACTTTTAAATTTATGTACCACAATTTTTAATATACAAATGGACTACAGCTGATAAATCACACAACAGTATATTCTGCAATTCTACTTTTACCATCTTTGCAGATATTTTATTCAAGTTAGTGTTCCCCTAGTGATGCACTGCCTGTCTGTGGTCCTGAAATGTTGGCTTACAGCCATCATTATAACATTTTAAAATTTTTTTACTATTATTGTATTTTTTTTCTTGTGACAGAGCCTACTTAGGCTGGCTGCTCCTGTCAGACTTTTCATGTTGGAGTACTATTTTGGCAAGGTAGAATTATTAAACAAAAATGAGGTTTTCCCTGGTAAATGAGGGTATCAGTTTAGTTGAAAATTGTGGTAGGAGTGGATTAGCAGGGTCAACAGCCTTTAGAACATAAATTGGCTGTTCCTAACAGAGATTGTAGAAGAGACCAAGTGAACCATACCATGCAATTGCCTATATTTCTCTCTTAACTGTAAAGAAAGCCAAGGAATGAGACGATAGACATCTAAAGCGATATGAATATCAGTATTTTTCTCCAGTTTGGAAATCTCTTTTTATCTATTTCAATTGGCGAAGTGGATGTAAGGTTTATGGTGAAGTGCTGAGCTCTCCACCCCAGGGAGCGTTGCCCTCTGCTTGGGCAGAGGTTAATGTATACAGTGGCAGAACTTGCTTTGTGCACAGCTTCGTACTGATTTCCACTGTTAGGGGGAATGTGGAGTTAAGTCACTTACTCCCGTGTCTGATAGTGTCAATCAAGGAAGATAACTGGTCTGGAACGTGATAGGTTTGTGGGAGGGGTGGACCTGAGTCTAATACTAAGTGGGCTTTGCAGGGTAGCTGCAGTTGCGTACTGTGCTGGGGAAGCGGTCGTTGTCTCACGAATGCTATTTTATAGACACATATATTAGAGTTGTGCATGAGGTTCCTCTCATTTTATATCGAACATTTAAAAGAGTGGTGTCTAACTTAAACTTAGGATGCATCAACAGACAGTGAAGACAGATAAGTATTTCATTAGTTAAGTGTCACATAACTTTTGGAATAGATGGAGTGAGGCAAACAGTCTGTGCTAAAGATATCGGATGTCCTGTAAATACATAACGGTTCCGCTTTTTAGCTTTTTCAGGTCTGGATCCCAGCCTGCTGCTGGGTTAGTAATTTCAGTGTTGGGATTTGATCTTATTCTCGGTGTAAAATTGGATTGTGCATCTTGCTGTTGTGGAAACCTGAACCCCCATGGATGTTAAGTGTTCTCTTGTGCTGGTTGCTGTACAAGGTATATACAAGGTCTCTTTCTTTCCGAGGGAACTTTAGAAATAAAAAGTCCAGGATAGCCAGTGATGAAAAAATAAATGGAGGTTGTGTTGCTTGCAGCAGTGATGCAATTATTGAAAGAGCACTTTAGGCCTGTGTCTAAACTGCAGAGCATGTTGTGTTGCATACAGCTCACTGTACTTTCATTCAGAAGGACCTCTGCGTTTAAGCAACCAACCTCCAACTAGAAGGCTACATACCCTGTTAACAGTTGTCTTTCCTGATGGACCTCATGCCTTTTTCTTAGCTGAAAAAAAAAAAAATTAAAAGCTTGATGGTCGGCCAAAACCAAGCCATGTTTTCCTTGTGAGTGACATCTGCTGCTCGGCTGGGTAGAAAAGAAGTGGTAAAAGCTGCTGAATTTTGATTGATCTCGGCTGATCAGCTCTATAGATTGCTCATGATCTGGTATCTAGGATCTCAGAGAATAAAAAGCAGCTATAGTTTGACAAAATACAATCTCCCAGCACAAATATATGACTATTTCATTTTAAGTACGTTTTAGCATTCCAACTGCCTGGTCCCATAAGCTTCAGAGAAGTTATAGCTACTTGGGATTCTATAGCAATACTCACAGACTTAATAAAACTGTCTTGAGGACTAATGAATTATTTAAAGACTGCATAAAGAAAATGTAACCTATGCATTTAAAGTAGGAAAATCCACTTTAAAGTCATCATTCTGCCGTCTTTATCAATCTTACAAGGTTTTTTCTTTATATATCGGTATTTTGTTTGTCTAGGCTGAATGAATTCAGAATGGGAAGTATTGTCATTTAATTTAGGCCAATACTTTGGTCTGCATAAATTTATATTGATAGTATATATATTCTCTTTTCTTCTATGTACGTATTTGCTCTATTAAACAGTGAAGTGCTTCATACAAAATGGGAAGGAATGACATATAGAAACCACACACCCAGGTGTAACTTGCATATGGGTGTAGATGTTTTTTTCCTGGAGCTAACCTTGACCATGAGTATCGAAGATCTTTTTCTTTTTGCATAATGATAGGCTTGAATTTAGAGTGGTAAGAAATGACACTGTATGGATGTAAAACCAACTACCTAAAAGCACCTTGAGAAGTCAGAAGCCTCTGGGGAGTTGAACATGTAGGGCTGAATGGGGAAGAGGAAAAAAAGGAGGGAAGGAAAAACCTCTGAATAATGTGATGTCTGAATAGGCATGAAATCTGTTGAAAGTCTGGGTTCTGGTGCATGCAGATGCTGGACCTGCTCAAAGGAGCAACTACTTGAGCTGAGGAGAAAGTCCTGGAAATGAAGGGGAAAAAAAGAAAATTCCATATTGTGGTCTGAGATTAAATCACCAGAGGCATACGTACACAAACAGGTGACGGCATCCCTTCATATTGTGCTTTGCAAGCTGTTACTATTTGCAAAGCCTTTGCAGGGTTAAGCACCATCCCCTAACACTGTTCTCAACTCATGAAGTAGCTAAAGATGGTGACAACGTTCCTGGAGCTAGAGATGTTTGTCATTATTGCATCTCCTTTGGATCCTCGTCGCTGGTGGCAGAGATGTGTGCATTTACACAATAGCGCGCACGCATAGTGACTTAAAAGATGCCAGTCCTTTGAGTGATCCATGACAGTGCCATGATGAATGAAAAGACAGCGGGCTGGTTAGTAGAGGGAAACAAGGATGGGTGAAGACAAAAATATTTGCAGGTTAAAGTGTTGGAAATAGATCAGTTACTAAAATATATGTTTTCTCCCCTCTCTCCAAGCCATGGGAGTCTCACAGTAAGTAAATACTCAGATAAAAGTTGATTACTATTTGGCACTGGGCATGGAAAAAGAGGCAAAACAGTGAGGCAGGTAAGGTAGAAAGTTCAGAAAGTAGATGAGATTGGCCGTTCTGAAGCAGGAGGAAAGGAGCAAGAACAGGGGGCAAAAGAAGAGGGTGACCCAGCTAGGCTGGAAAGATTATTGGCTATAGACATGTGAAGGATTTGTGAGAAAAGAAGAATTAGGGATAAGAACCCAGAGGAACTCCAGATTTATCAATGGGCTGTCTGGTTCCTCATTAGGGTAGACAATGAATCAACCACAAGAATGAGCTTTAGTACACGTTGTTGGTGAGCAGCCAAGGAACCAAAAGTCTGTGGAAAGGAAAATGCTCAAGGCTTTGTGCTTAAAATTAACTACCAAATTGAAAATGGCCCCTCATTATACCCTCCTTCTGAGATTTCAGTTTGAATCTTTCCTTCTCAGCCTGTCCAAGGTGAGGAATTTACTTTAACTAAGTCCTTCTCCATCTCCCCCTTCCTGGACCATGGTGATAGACTTGTCACTAAATGCAGTCAGATCTGCTCAGTTGGTACCCTGAGTGAATATAGCTGCCTACCTGTGCCTACCTGTGCCCAGAAGCTATGGCTTGCCTAAGATGACTTAGAAAAACTACTAAGTAGGTGCCTTTTGCATTGCCTGGCACAGTGTCCCATGCCTCATAACATTTTGAGATATGGACATGATGGAAATGGGGGAAATTGCTTCTGGAAATGCTCTGAGCTGAGCCAAAGGTAGGGCTGCTTGGGAGGTGTTTGACCAAGCAACTAACTTAGTCTATAGATAGCTGTAGGACACCTCTAGATGCCAATGAGGTGTAAACTTACTCTGAGTACTGATCATACAACTGGATTTCAATGTACTGTTAGGTTTCTAAGAACCAGCTCCCAAAGAATTGTTCTGTTCAGTCAGAAACCCACAAGAGAGGTGCTGGGCAGAGATGTTGCTCTTCATCAGATCCTCTAAGTCTTTCCCTCTTCTACCATCCACTATATACATGAGGCCACTCATCTTCTAACATAAAACCCATATACCATGATGTCCCTGCAAGGCACTTCCCATGCATACCTGTAGAGCTGTTGAAGTCAAAAGATATGGAGGTTGGGTCCACTGAAGAAAACAAGGTGCCCTGGAGCATTTGCTGAGGGAGTGGATACGGAGTGCTTTTACTTTGGAAAACTGCTCAGAAAGACATCCCTTACTCATGGAGAAGAGGTTCTGGACTGCAAAGATTTACTTTGGATGTCTGGATGGATGGAAAGGGAAAGGGAGCAGGTTTCATGATCTTTTGCAGTCCTAGCTCTTTAGGCTTTGGGATGCAGGTGTCCCTAGGACAGGAGGGATGCAAACAGGCTGCTGGACTTTTCCACCACACACAACAGCTTTCATGGACTGTGTTGGAATCAACTGCTTCTAGATAAAGGAAGCAACAACGTTATTTTTCGCATGGCTCTTCAAAACCAATTAACGAATGTGCCTTCAAGCTGTCGGTATGGGCTGAGCCACGTTCCTCTGATTTATCTGCAGAGGAGGCCATTGCTCAAAGCTGGGCAAGGAAGCCAAGACTTGGTGAAGGCATGGTAGCTAATTAACTGGGGTGGCAAGTAAGCCTTAACATGGGTGAGGTGGGAAGGGATCCTTTAGGATTCATATCCACATTGCCAAGCTCTTCTGAGTTATATGAAAGAAAATAACATCCTGCGCCAGAGAGAGCTCGCATGTTCAACGAAGGATAACAATTCATTTTAGACCGCTGTGTTGTCATCCTCAAAGGAGACCTACAGGTTAGCCCAGGAGCTGAGATGAATCCCTACAGAATACGGAAAAAAAGTGCTTGAAGGCCTAATGTTTGACTCCAAGCAGTTATTCCCAGTCATACTGTTAAATGTTGTTTCTCCTTTCAGACCTGAACAAGACCTGCCTGTCTGCCTCAGTGACTCCCAGAATAAGATCTTCAGCAGCCGTGCATCAGGCACGCTTGGCTGAAATCACTGCCATACGCCTGTTAACAGCAGTCAGTACAGCTCCAGTGGAAAAACACTGGGGGTGGGAATTGAGATGGATTCATGAGAACTGCAAAGTCCAACCCTAGATCAGTGGAAAGCCTCAGGTTATTCCAGATGTCCCATAGCTTTAATGCCTTTGGGCAGTGAAGGCCTATTTGGAAGGATCTAACCTAAACCCATCAAAATGGCTAAAAAAGTAAGTGGAAATACTAAACCAGCCTCTTTTCTATGGTGAAACTTTAGGAATTCTCTGATTATAAGGACATTTGCTAGCACTAGAGCATTTTAACCCTTTCCATGTTTGCATTGTCTCCTAAAAATACTATATGACAATGTGGTACCTGCAATATATTTCTTCCCCTTCTTTAACGAGATCTTCTTTTATATGTCATTCAGATGATAGTCATGTGGACATCCAGATGCCCACAGAACCATCCTAGTCTGGGAGCTGATGTCCTGCAGTCCTTTGGCTGGTATGGAGGTAATGAGACCTCTTTTTCTTGTGCATTACTTTTACTGTTTTTTTTTGGGGGGGGGGCGGGTTGTGGGTTTTTTTTTGTTTTGTTTTTAACTTCTCTAATAAGGAAATGAGAAATGAGTACCAGATCAAAGGCAGGTATTCACTGGTTTCTAATGCTTGGGAACATTTGGAATTTGAGCCTTCCAGATGCACACAGTGGGTGCTGTGGGAAGGGTGCAGTAATTCCCCAATGTATAACCTTCCTCCATCATTCTGACCCTGAACAAGGCATCTGCTCCTCTGGCACTTTGCTCTGAAGTCACACCATATGTAGGAGTACCCAGCGTGGATCTTCAAGGCTGATGTACGAAGTATGAATTTGTTGGTGTGGCAGATTTGCAGCAGATCGTGCTGCTTTCCTGCATGAAACAAAGCTGCAGCACATCACTTGACTGGGGACGCAGTGGGAACAAGAAGTCCTGTGATAGAGGCAGACTTCAGTGTCTTACCTGGCAAGAGCGAGGAAAGTGTGACATGTTGTGACAGAGAATGAGCAGAGGGTAGGAAATCTGCCTTTTAGCAAGGCTTTGCCTCCCCTTGTTCAGGTCACACATGCCAGATGGAGCAAGAATCAAAGACCTGCTCCAAGTCACATCTGGCACATGAGATCATGCAGCTCGAGAGAAGCTGCATTCTGTGTTCTCCCGCTTCCCAGGCAAGGTATCCTTCATTCAGACATGCCTTTCCCTTCTGCATCCCCAGAGCAAATGGCATTCAGGCTGCTCTGCAGCTTGGGAACAGGAGCAAAGTCTCAGAAGGCTCCTCAGAGCATCTGGATCCTGCACTGTAGAGTCCCTCTCTGTGAGGCTGTCCTCAGTTCCTGCAGCCCCATGGCAACAGGAGACGGTATAGTCTGCTATATTCTTGGGTACAGATTGATTTTACAAATAAGAGAGAAGAAAATTCTCCCTGAGTGAATCTACAGATGCCAGCAGGACACTTTGGGGGCACTCTGGGGAGCGTAGGGATGTTGGACTAAGTGTTACAATGCTCTGAGGGTAAAATACAGGCATAACTATTTCCCTCTGCAAAGTCTTCCTTTTTTTTTTTTTTTTTTGAGCTACTGGGCATGTCAAAATGCCCAAGGACTTTCTCTCCAGGGACTGCTCAATGTTTCATATAAATTAATAAGGCAAAATGTTGATGGAGATCCAGTGCCATCACCACTGGAGTGAGTAATATCTACCCTCTCCGTTCTGAGAAATCCTCACCTGCTTAACTTCCATGGCTGGAAGAAACCATAGATGCCTTGAGCTAATGCATATCAAAGACACAGAGTCAGCAATGTGCTGTGGTTCAGGATTGCTAGAGTAATAAGGAAATTAGAAGGACTGCTGAACATGAGGGTCTAGGTGCAATCTCCCAACGCAGGGAATATAAATCATGCTCATTTCTGTAAGAGGGGAGAGTATAACAGGGGAAGGACTACCCCAAAAAAGTCCTTCTCTATTCTCCCTTGGTTACCCTGGATGACCACTGGCAGAAGGTATGGAATTACTTAGACCTTACACCTCAACTAATAGAACTGCAATTAATTTAAACCTTAGTGTTAAGCTTAAAATCCCTGAGAAGGTCATGTTGGTCCTTTATCACAAAAAGGACTAGATACGTCCCATTCAGCTAATAGTTACAGCCTGCAAAATCTTCATATCAAAACCCATCTGGACAGATTTGCTGGTCTAGACAGCTGCTGGCAGAAGGAAGCAGCCACATCTAGCACAAGCCTTACACATTTGGGTCATTTGTTGTAGTGTTTTTAACCTGGTCCCATTAACTCTTTTCTGCCCAGTGGAAAGCTTTTAGTGAAGGAAAGACCTTGTGACAGCTGCACAATGTGAATGAGCCCTGCCATTTGCACAGACACTTTACCTGCAATTCTCTGGATAGAGGTACACTGAGACAAATAAGTGTATCGGAGGGAGAGTCAGTGGCCTGTTTTAAGGAAACAAATTGCTTCTTGGAGAAACAGATATGTCTTAGGCTGCATCTTCTTCTGGTAGCCTGAGAAGGGCTGGAGGCAGAGAGGATTTGATTTTCTCCCTGCTTCTTGAGACTACCTCTGGATGCACAGCCAGCTGTGCCAGGGCCATGGAGAAACGCTGCTGTAACCAGACTCACTCAGTGCAAACAAAATGCAGAAAGTTTGGGGCAAGAGTCACTTAGAGGAACTCTGTGTGATGCCCAGGCAGTTTCCAGCTGTGAGTCCTTACTGAAGTAGAATAGGAGGGTCTATCCAAATTCTTGGTTCCTGTGATGGAGGCTACTGTGTCCCTCATGAACAGCTCTCATCCGCTGGGAAGGGTTGCTTGGGAAGTGTCCATGAATTAGCTCAAATATGAGGAGTATGGGGAATAGCAGGTATTACATTCCTTCATCAGGCAAAGGTTTGTCTTTCCAGGCTTTCCAGTGCTGGATTGGAAACAAACTGCACAGCAAGCAAACAGCTTTCCCCTGTAACTGCATTAACCTTGTGTGCTTAAAATCTCTAGAAACTATTTCCACAATAGCCCTGGGATAGCTTCAGCTTTGCTGAGCAGAGCATCACTGGATGAGTACACAAGACATAAGTCCTTCAGGTAACATTCTGCTCACCAGCTAAAAACCCAAACTGGTGAAGCTGGGATGCTTGGGACTGCTTTATGAGCCCTGCTGTCATTTTAAATCCAGCCAGCTGATGGCTGTGTCGTGTAGGAAATGAGCTTTCCGTCTTATTAAAAGCAGTGGTGCTGGTGGAAACTACAGCCCCATCTCTGCTGGGGAAGCCAAGAGGGTGTCTGGCCCTCTGCAAACTCAGAGTCAAGCTCCAAAAAGCACTGAGAGACTACGGCTTGGCTCCAAGGAGGGCATAGGGTGAAACCTGGTGGCTGTTGGGAAAGGGGAATGGTGACGAGGGGACCAACAGGAGAATCTGGGAGAAGGAACAGTCCCCCAGGGAGAGAGGGGATGGAGAGAGCATCTGTATTGGGAAGAGCAGTTAGGATGGGTATCAAAAGGAGAGCTGCCAGTAATCCCTGGGCATATTCTGGGAAGAAAAGGAATTGCTTACATTTATCTTCTCCCTAGCCAAACGAGGATGATATATACCACCAGCCCCTCTGCTTCCCACAGCTGCTCCCCCACATCTGCTCAGGAAAGTTTTGACGGAACATTCTTTTTTTACCCTGTCATAACTCACAAAAAGGTGCCAGTTTTACTGAAAATGTGTGTGCAGAAACAGTCCTCCTCTTCCCTGAAAGACAGTATTTTGATAATACTGCCAACAAGTTTTTTTTGAGCTGGTGCAATTGGATTTTGGTATCACTTTTCTTCCAAGAGAGATCAATGGTTCTTTTCAGTGGTTTTAAGAGGTAAAATGGAGATAAAAATGCTTTTTATTCAACCAGGTTTTATTGGGGTTTGTTAGCCGAATTTTTAACTTTGGATTTTATTTTATGAAATATTTTTCTCAGTTCCTTCTGTCCACCCTGGATTCCCTCTTAATCTTGGAATGGAAATCACTTTCACACTGCAAAATTTCACAAAATCTGGAAAGCCTTTGATCCACCCAACTGCAATTTAGTGTCAAGCACCTGTATTCATGGATACCAGATTTCTCTTATGTCAGCACCAGGAGTAACTCCTTCAGCTAGCATTGATAGCATAGTTACCTTTCCCCGCACCACTTCTGCCTACAGACAGGACACTATTTATTAGTGAAGATTTCCCAAATACTGTCCAGCTTGTTCCACAGCCAGACGGATCTTCTCCGGAGCACACAGCACGGCATATATATCACCAGCACTCATTTCATTTGGATTTCCTCTCTATATCTCACCAGCCCACACTGGGACATCCTGCATGACACAGATCATGGGAAGTGATAAAAGGCCTAATTTCCATTCCTATCGCATGGAGCTGGGAACCCAAAAAGTTTTTGACCTTGTTTTTGTTTCTTCTGAAAACTTGTCTGGTTTTTGGAAATGTGCTTTTATATCTTCTTGCAGCTCCTGGATCTCAGCAATCGGGATTCATCTCGCCCAGCTGTATGCACGCAGATGTCAGGTGTGTGGTCGAAATAATCATGTATTTGTCCTTATTAATCAATGGCAAGAGGCAATTATCTTTAGGAAGTGACTAACTCTTTCCCTAAGGCCAATATCTAAGGCACTGGAGATGAATCAATGTCTGAAATAGAGATGAGGAACTGACCTCCTGGAGGTGCCAGTCTTTTCCACCAGCTAAAACGTGGGCCAAGAAAATTAACTTAGATCAGGCTTAAATTTTAAAATTCCATGTATAAGTCCAATATGTGCAAAAATAAAGAGGTGACTGTATTCACGCAAGCTGTTGCTGCCTTTGAAAAGCTGGATCTAAATTTTTTATGGTATTCAGATAGGACAGTGTTTTTTCAGAGCCCCCTGATATCTTTAGTGCCTAAGGTGATAATTTCCCAATGCATTAGATGTGATGCATTGTTGACCAAACAGCACGTCTCCAGCAGGAAGCCAAGGATTTGCTCTATTACCAGCTCACTGCTCTCCTTTCCCCCATCCACAGAGAAGATGTGAAATCATCAGGGATTTCAGCCTAAAAATGTCTCCTCCAGATAATAATTAAGATCTCTCTGCAAATTTTCTATCAGTTATTCCAGCACACTCCAGCAACCATCAAAACAGAAATATACCACTTGTGTCTATCTGTATATGTATCACTATATATCAACATATTACTGAAAGCATATTCATATATATTATTGAACATATATGCATATTTATATAATGATCCTTAAACCAATTTTTCTTTATATTGCAAATTTCAGTTTTGCAATAAAATGCAATGTGATGGATGTGGGTCTCTTTCCGTCCAAAAGCTCAATATATACGTCTCAGTATCAATAATAACAGCTATAAAATGCACCTCTATAAAATACAGTCAGTACTTAGGACTAGATTAAATTAGCGAAATACATTCAGCTACCCATGAAAAGAAGTTAAAAGGAGTTAACTGTACATTTGGCTCCTTTTTTTCCTTTCTCATTGCCCTGGCAAAGAGATACACATTTCATTTCCCATTGATATATATACCAGCTAGCAATAATTGGTCTGTAATTTATTGTGAGCAGAATAAGAAAGACAGAAGAAAAGTATTGCAGAGGAGAACTGCCTTTTGTGGAGAAGCCTAGTTTGCCAAGAAACATGCCATGCAGCCTTGATAGCTGTAATTATTTGCTTTCACCACCTTTAGGCACTTTGAGAATATAGGAATACAGGAAAACCCCTACCAAAGCCCTGCAGTGGGTCACTAGCCAAGCAAAGTGAAGTCCTACATTCTAAAAAAACATGTCATTTCTGTAGGAGTGGATAGATGATTTCAAATGACTGAGCTATTTTCACTTACTATTGCTCAACATGTGCATGCACGCCTGGCCCGCTGTAAAGGCACAGCAAATCCTTGAGCTCTTACTGCCTCAATGGTGGAGGCCAGGGTAACAAAGCCAAAAAGCTGTGGCATACTAAGCCATAACTCAAGTGCTGAAAGTTGCCTATACGGTTTCACGCACAACTTCATCAGGCCAAGTCTGAAATGTGAGAGGACATGATGACACCAATGGGAAAAGACCTACTTAATGCATGGTGAAAATCAGGCAAGCAGAAAAAACTTGACTTATCCCACCATTTCCACCTCTTGCAAGTGGAAGCCCAGCCACATATCCCAGTGCCATCATACTCTGCACCAGACAGCTAGATAGGGATCTCTGCTGCAGAAGACAAGAGAATTTCTGGCCCTTTGGGAACTCAGAGTCAAGCTCCAAAGAGCACCGAGAGACTATGGCTTGGCTTCAAGGGGGGCACAGGATAAAATGTGGTGGCTCTTGGGAAAGGGTAATGGGGAAGAGGAGACCAACAGGAGCATTTGGAAGAAGGAACAGTCCCCCAGGTGGAGAGATGGGAAAGAGCGTCTGCATCACTACTGTCCACACCTGGAGCTATTCCTGCTCTGGACACAAGAAAGTCGTGCTGCCCAGGGCAAGCCTGTTTCATGCACCTGGAAAGTTCCAGTCTAAGAAATATGAATAAATAACTAATGGACCACAATATTGCTTTCCAGAGCAGGAGCAGGTGAGGTGAAGATAAATCCTCCTAGCATAGGAGGGCTGGGGGACTTTCTCCACACAAAATGGGTATTGGATTCAATTTCCAGGCATGTTAACAGAAGACCAAGCTGAAAGAAGCTGAATCCAGTACTTCTATATCTTGGAAGACTCTCCCATGCTCTTCATGGGTCCTGATCCACATCTGTGTTCAAATTCCTGTGTCAGCTCTGCCACCCTGTAAACCTTCATCCTCTGATACCGCATTACACCAAGACCACGGAGGGTATCTATCCAGGATTCAACAGCTGCTGTCTCTTATTGAGCCCTGTGTTTCCTTTCATGGCTCATTACAATAAGTTAGATTAGAACTATAGCTAATTACTATTGCCATAGTAATTTACAGTAGATGCTGTTACTGTTTGTACATCGTGGAGATGGCATAATGACATGTTGTCTTTCCTAATTTTATCAGCCAAATAATTCCCACTAAGTACTGTAATAGTATTTTAATTAATATTATTATCCCCATATCTGTCACAACGCTTAAAACTCTGGAGCTGGAAAACTACTTCTTTTGTTTCCTTTTGTACCTCCAAAAAAGTTGACTTTGACAGAAATCTGCAGGTCTTGGATCCTTTCATGCTGTTAAGCAAAAGAGAGCAAGAGGGCTGGGTTTGATTCTCACCTTTTCCAAGGGCATAACCGTGGGCAAGTGAGTCAGTCTTTTGCTGCCTCTGTGAAAAGAGGAGAGAATATTTAGATGTTGTTCGGCTTGTCTTCTGTGGATGTGATTTCAAAGAACTCGTAACTTAGAAAGTGAGGGTTTAGTGGATAGGAATTAGCCAGCAAATTCTCTTTTGTGCTTCAGGCCTAGGCTCACCACCACTTAGGTGTTTAAATTAACAATTAGCTATTAGTGATTAGTTAAATTAGGATTCAGCTACCCAGGCTATGTTTGCAGGTAAAGGGAAGCAGAAAAGCTTCTTTGGAGGTGACCTTGATCTTTAGTTTGCTGTTTTTCCTTTACTTGAATAGGCTTTAAATTTATTCAATCACTCAGTTAAGTGTCTAAAGCTAGGTGGGACGAAGTGGAGCTTGCAGGGACTTACAGACTGTAGAGCAGGACCCATCTACCTATGTATTTTTAGCAGATAGTGTGTATGTTCCTATGCTGGGAACCCTATTGGTGTCCAGCCCAACCTGGCTGCTTTTCTAGACAGAAACTGTGTGATTGGACTGTCAGACCTGGATTATTGCTCTTCGACTTATCAATGTAAGTCAGAAGTGACAACACTGACAACAAAAGCAGAAGAGAACACGGAGCCGAACACAATGCCACGCTCTGTATATTGAGTGCTGAGGCTGCTGTGACTCACGTTGTGGTAATGTATTCACAAAGCGATGGGGAACAGCGAGTTACAGGAGTTTGGTTTTTCACAACTTTGCAAGTGTCTGCTTCAAAAAGAGGTGGCAATAGTTTTGTCATGTTGTGAACCTTGCAAGATGTGCAGGGGACGGTTGGCATTCGGGGAAGTTGTACTCTGGGTATGAAGTGCCTTCATCACCTCCGTAAAATAAGGCAATGCATACGTTGAGAAAGGGAGGTAAAGCTGAAGCAAGGATGAGCTTAGATGGGAAGTGATGGGTAGGGCAATGACAGGAACAAATTTGAGATAATGCAATGGCCTCATGCCTTTGTTGACACAGCTACTACCTCAGGGATCACCCCTAGGTTTGACACACGGTGAGACAGATCAGGTCACCAAGCTGTGAGCAACGTAGAAGACTGCAGAGCAGACAGAAGCTAAAAATGCATGAGGCACGGGCCTATGTGTGAGGAGCTAATGGGCATCTCATGTCTAATGTAGAGGTCACGGCAAACCTGATGCTTTAAGGAGCTTCTTTGCATTCCTGTCAGCCTACCAAGAGGTGAAGAGGATGAGTCACCGTGCTAAAACCTGGTCAGATATTAATCACATCAACGTTATCGTCTGTGATACAGCAAAGGCACCGTTGGCTTCCCTTGGAAAAACTGAACTGGACATCAGCGGCTGTTTCTAACTTTGGCACGTCCAGAACCAGTACAGGGTATACATATATATATATATAATTTAGTTTGCCCCATAACTGTTTTTAAAACTAGCTTGGACGGTGCAGCACAGTGCTTGTAGCCTTCTCATCACTTCATTCCCATGGGGGACATTTTGCAGGGAGAAAAGAATTAAGTCAAATTCCTGTAGATTATTCAAAACCTATGTCCCTATGGGTGCCAAAGCAACACTGAAGTTTTAAGGTGAAGTTCTCAGAGCGATCACTTGCTCTCTAAAGTGGACAGGGCCGGGCAAAACATATGGGTCAGCTGGGAAACTGCATAGGATGATACTACCAGAAAGGAAGTATTTCAAGTGGTTGGTAATTATATATCCAGGATGTCTAGTAAGACATTAATTGGTAACCATACTTCTAGATTTTGGTGATATCTTTCTGGTGTTCTGTACAATGGTGTTTTTGCAATATCTGAATATACATTTAAAAAGTTGCTAAAACCCTATTTCAGAAGTTTGCCCATTCTACATCAATATCAGATTAAGACAGAATTAGACCTTTTGGTATGAGGGAACTAAAAAATGCCACTTCCATTTGACTCTTTCTAGCAATACTGGAAGGGTGTCCTAGAGTGATCACACTGTTAGGGGTACACATCCCACATTAAAATAGGTCTCTTGCCACCCAGGAATTTGTCTTCCCCTAGAATATAAGTCATATTCTGTGACAATTTTTCCCTCTCTACCAGAACTGGACAGACAATGGATTTTCTGTTTGTCTAGAATTCTTCTTTTTTCACTTCATTTAAAAACTGTCTGGAAGAAAATGAGGTAGTGGCAAGGCATCCTACAATCTTTTGAGGCCAAAAGCTTGGGTTAATTGAAACATTTCATTTAACTAAAGCAGAAATGTGTTCTTCTGATTTTTACTTTTTAATTTCATTCTATATGATTTAACAGAATATGCATTCAGAGGGAGGGAAAAAATAAGAACAAAAGTCATTTGGAAATGAAGAATGAAAATGTTATCTGCTGGAAAGGTCAGAGAGGGAGTTTCAGCTCTGTTGGAACATAGCACTCTTTTTTCTGTTTCCCAGGAGATATTTAATCAAAATCCACAAAATGTTCCTTCATCAGTGAATCTACTTAACATGTTCCACGTTCACACATCAACACCTGCACTATAATCGTGTCACAGGAGGGAGACAACTACTTGTTTCTGACTGGGGGGCAGAGCCTAAGTGTTTTTATTAAGGACACTGCTAAGCCAGGGTAATAAAATAACTGATTTAGCCAGTTAAACCTGTTAACACGCATTGGTTTGTCTAGACTAGGTTTTATCCTGAAGTAGCAGACTCCGTACATTGTCCAGATTTGCTCTTCAAAGGGTTGTGTGACAAGAAGCTAGAAAACATCTCCCAGGTTGTCACCAATTCAGATGGCAGCAACAGTGGGGAAGTTTTGCACAATTCCTTTGTGCGCGAGGGCTTTGATTGCAATGTGTGACTTCCATTCTAATTTGGTGTTAACCCACAAAGTGTAATTTGGTAAGTCATCTGCAGTAGAATGAAATTGCTGAGACTGGTATTTACCCAGTGAGACTTCCAGAGCTCTTGCAAACCCATCACAGAGAGAAGGCACTGGCACTTGCTGTGGCTTCCATCTGCAACCAGCCATTCAAATAGCTGGACAAAAAAGTGGGCTCTTCTGCATAACGGGAAACACAGAAGATTGATTTTTCACATGCTCCCTTACATCTCACGTGGCTGTTGGACATGAACATGACCAGCATATGACAGTATCTCATTGGTGAGCTTCCCAGGAGAGTCACTCCGTCAATGATCTGCGAAGAGCATGCTGCTACTAGAAATTCTAAAGTGAAAATAAACCAGTTCAGTTCTTCCTCACTCTCTTTAACACCCCAAAATCTCTACCACTTTTCTCTGCGGGCCTGAGGGTGCTTTAAATCATCCAGAATTCTTACAGCTCATCAAAACCATCATGGGCCATTACAGGCATTATGCTGCAATTGAAAAAAATACTTATCTAAAAGCCTTGCATATTGCTAACAAATAATTGCTTTCCTTTTGCTTTTAGATCACATAATTCAGGGTGTTTCCAGAATAACTTTAATCTTGTTAATTTTCTGGCTAAAGAGCAGGCAAAAAAGCTTGGCTAATGTTCCACTCTCTGCAAAAGCTGAGAATACACCTCAAAGGTGAGCAATGGGACTTAACTTCGGAAAAAGAAAGGAACAATTGAATGGTCACTGCTTTTAGGGATCACAAATTTCAGCTGAGCTTTATTCAGTTCGGCCTCGGGAAATTGCAGACAGAACTACAGGTTGAAGGAAATGCTTCCTGGCTATTCAATGGCTAGCAGAGTTGAGACAATTCCAAAAAGCACCCCTGGAAATATCAAGTTTTACTTACAGATTTAAGCATGAGCAGGTATATATTTTATGCAAACACACAAATACATTTTGAGACTCCAATATCATGTTACATATTACAGTAGCAATGCAAATTTCTTTGGTCTCTGCTGGCATCAGTGTCATTTTTCCATGGAATGATGTTGCTCAGGTGGCTATGCCACTTCCAGCAGTTGGAATGTGATACTTTTGTGATTTTTTCTAATGGCTGTTACAACAGACATAGGTTGAGGAGAGCTGGATCTTATTCCTAGACCTGCTATTGCTGTTTGGAGATACCCTGGACAAACCACTTCCCCTCAGTTTGCCCAGCCATCAACTGGAGATGATGACATTGACTTTCATATGGCCTCCTAAAAACTTCTGTCAGGCGAGCCTGGCAGTTTGCATCCTCTCACGCTGTAAGATTTGCATTGAAAAAGAACAGCACCTGACTCATTTGCCTAAAACAGGCTGAAAAGCATTTATTCCAGTGATTGAGCCAGGAGATCAGAGAGGAACTAATTTCCAGCAGGCTGCACTGAACAGGGGAGTATATGGATCTGCCACCCATGCAAGAAAGTCCCAAAGAAGATGCCTGTTCACATCTTTTCATGAGAGGATGTCTCCTTCATGTCCATGTCAGCTCTCCTCATGTCAGCTAATGTTCAGTCCTCATGTGTTTCCACCTGAGCCTGTGGATCGGAGTCACAGCGCAATTGAAACCTGCAGACCTGTTTATCCCCAGGTTGGCAAAGAGCTCGGTCTCACTCAGCGCTGTTAGGAGCAGTTTGAGAATGAAAGGTTGTGCTGGCTGGGAAAGAGCTGGAGAGACAATGAACTGCGTGGGATGTGCAAGGACAACAAAGAAGAAAAGTTGCAGTGGGAAAATAAGGGAATAGAAAAGAATGAGAAAACAGCAGTGAAGGAAAGAGCTGGGGGTGAAAAGGATTTGCAGAGCAAAAAGGAGACCAAAGGGAAAAAAAAAAGGTTGAGTGGAGATGAGAGGAAGTTGGAGAGCAATGGGTACGGGTGAAAGCAAACCAAAACCAAGCACAGCAAACTTGGCCACATGAGGATTGTGTCAGTGTAAAATGCTTTATTTCATCCCCAAATTATTGCTGTGTTCCACAGCAGGGCTTTTTAACCCCTCTACTTAACCTTACCACATTTTTCTTCACAGTAACATTTAAAAGACCAGTATAATTTGAAATCAAAAAGCTCAGAAAGTTCAAACATGTTGAAAGTATCCAAGTGAAATGTTTCAGCATTTCTGAACCAAAAGTTTTCACTTGTAATACATTGAAGCATTGGGACATGTATTAGTTGCCCCTGACTTTCACCCATCTTTGTTTTCTTACATTGCTTCATGGAGGAAACCATTCATTCATGTTGGTTTAATTATTCACTTAATTGTGGCCATCCTGAGCATCCTCTTTTAAAACAAGCTTGTATTAATTTATTATCAAATAGAAATATTAATGTCTCTACAGACACACCTCTATGCAAAGGGCTAAGAGGAGGGACAGAGGTAGTCCTGTTTCAACAGGGAGCAATGGCAGATCTGCAAAACTGCTCTGTCAGGACAGTGTCATCTGATGCAGGGATGGGTGTCACATTGGACGGTGTTAATTACAGGGCAGGGTAAAATCCAGGCTTGGTAAACCCCCCTGAACAGATATTATAGTGTAATAAATGAGGTGCAATTGGACTAAATGACACTAGCTAAGCAAACAGGGCCATGGCACAGGATAAAGCAATGATCCACGTTCCTCCACACCATTTAACTATCAAGGTGCTTCCTGGCATAGATTTAGTCTGAGTCTAATGTCTCTTAAAAAAAACCAGCCAGTTGTAGTTTAGGAGTTAAAACAAGCTGGAAACCTTTCCTGAAAGACAGTTGGTATTAATTTAGTCTGTTTTATGGAGAAGAGTTAGGAGCATGGAGTCAGGCTGTGCCATCCCAATTGGAGTTAGGGCCAGAGAAGAGCTCCAC